>NC_057800.1:486464533-486656177 GCF_018294505.1 Triticum aestivum
ATTTCACAATTGCGATATAAATTTCAAGATTTCGAATTTCCAAATATAAATTTAGAGTTCAAGTATGCAGATAAAGGAATATTCCAATTTAAATTTAGGTTCAAAATTTAAGCTTGCCCCCAACTTGCTTGGGACAAAAGGTTTTGTTGTTGCTGTTGTTCAAAATTTGAAACTAGCTTCGAAACATGTGATAAAAGTACAACAATAAAGGTTCTTTTGGCACAAAGATACGAATAGAAACTGTTTTTCTACAGGAAGGTTGTTTTAACAAACAACTTGCTACGTAAGACTGCAAAGAATACACGATAATTATTAGAAGATTCCGCCAAACAAACCCTCCCTTATGCAAATTCGGTTCATTTAATTCAAACTACTAACAACATGCAAAGAGAAATATGAGTGTGACATAGCCTGATCTTGTTGCCTATCTTTCGAGTGTCTACGTTGACGAATAGTTCAATTCTCAGTTGAAGAATTATACTGTGTAGTAGGCACGCTCAAGTGCCAATGCGCTGGCAGAAAAGGAGAACAGTGGTATGCACAAGTTAGGTGCAAGGTGCAGCGATCCAACTACTGAGAACATAGCGTGCTCTTACCACAATAATGCAGCAATGCACTGCGCATGCACATACAGTCTTGATAGAAATGGAAGAGACTTCAGCCAGCTACTTCACTTTCTGAAATTCTTAAGTTACCAAATAAACCTGGTCGATTATGATTTCTCGGCTGTTGACCAGATTAATCACATAAGCGGACATGAGCAAATGAAATCTCCAGAATATCAAGCAAATTACTAAGTGAATCCGCATCAACTCTCTTCCCTTCTGATCTCCGATGTGAAACTGAAAAATTCTTTTGCTGCCAAAGCTCTGAAAGAGAACATAGCATGGAAGGAAAACATCACTACATTGGTTATAAGTTGGAAAACAAGTAATTTGTCACCTTATTCATTACTGAGAGTTGAAATCTGGAAACATAGTTATCCAAACATTTAATTTTACCTTCGAGCAATGGTGATGCATTCTCTATCTACAAAACCAATCAAGATTCCTCCATCCTGATGATTAACATGTTCTGAAACTACAGGAACCTGGTCCATTCCATGAGAATCCATAATCTTTTCAGCAGTAGTAAGTGGCATATGAGGTGTCACAGACCATATTTTACATCTAACGACTCCACAAACATGAGATACCAGACATTCATCTACCTGTTCCAGCATGAGCAGAAATGAGTAACTAAAATAAGAACCACATCAAGTTTATAAGCTTAACACCCTTTGGATTACCATTTGACCTCTTAAGGAAATAAGAAACCCATCTTTTTCTCTGTTAATAAAAAAGAGTTTGAAGTATGTATGAACCACACAAACTTCAGTGTTTAGAAATATGACAAATATATTTGAACCTATTGGACTTGGGAGAGGTGTAACTAAAGGACTCTTGTATTAATTCCAATCAGACTGGATCCTATTTTCACCGAGGGAGGACAGGTGGGGAACCAAAAACTACTCCCTCTGTTTCTTTTTGCATGGTGCGTTTTTTATTGGTTAAGGCAAGACTTTGACCAAGAATTACTCGGTTAATAAGTGGTTTAGTAATACGAAATCACAATCATAAATATTTCTAAATACGAAACTAATGATATCAATTTTATGTCACATAAATTACATACTAATATAGTAATTGTTGGTAAAAGCCTTGTCTTAAACCAATCAAAATACGCCCTACAAAAGAAAAAGAGGGATCGCCCAACCCAAGTAATCAAGCAATAGGCAATCTCATCCAACCAAGATAAAATAATTAGGACGCCAGATTAGAACCTAGGTTATTCTTTAGCGCAAGACTTTTGTGTATATAGGGCAAGGATCTAAAGGTCCTATGGTTCAAACAGGTTGTGAGAGAGAATGCAAATCCTTGCACTCTTTTGGAGTTGTGACTAAGGAATTTGCAGATGGCTTCGTCATCATTTTTCTATTGTCATGATTATTCCATCACAGATTGAGAGA
The DNA here is from genome assembly GCF_018294505.1 of Triticum aestivum. Lineage (NCBI taxonomy): Eukaryota > Viridiplantae > Streptophyta > Magnoliopsida > Poales > Poaceae > Triticum > Triticum aestivum. Next base: position 486,466,542 of record NC_057800.1, read on the forward strand.
CGAAAAGTGGTCAAGGGCTCGGAGCTCCAGGGACTAATTAATTTGTGCAGAATATATTTGACATGTTCCAATCCATCACAAAAATAGGATTCTTCATATGTGATAGTCTGTTGGCTGTCATGTGATAGTTTGTGAGTTGTTTCTTTGATGTATCTGAACTGTGATGTGGTTTACAGGGTTAGACTGAGTATGTCTCCTTTTGGTTCTGCATCCAAAATAGCCATATGGATGCAAATACTTCGGACACTAGGTATCTGTCATGAAACTGGGGCAGGGGGTGCTCTGTTACTTGGAAATCAAAAAGAACAGAAAAGAAGTGTGCACAAATAAGAAAAGTATGTCTTCCCATAAACTAAAACATCAAGGTTATGCAAATAGAGAAAATGAACCAGTGGAAAATGGTGGTAATTCTCACCTCAGGTTGCATCCTGGTACTTTTTACAGTTTTGCAGAAATCCTGGAAATCTTTGACTGTTAGCAAGCCTAATAAAGACTTATTGCTCTCAGTTATCATAACAAATGGTTGCTTCTCCACAAGCATAAGATTTAGTGCCTCAACTACTGGAGTTTTCAATGAGACAGAAATATATCTAGTTTTCATACTCTCTGCAACAGTAAGATTTTCCAGCACGTTATCATCTTTGACATCATAGACACAAAGCGAGCTTTCTAGTTTACATAATTCTGCAGTAGCATCAACACTATCCACAGAAGTGAGTTGTTGGGTTTGAGTGGGCACATTTTTCGCCTCTTCAATGGTGCTTGTTTTCTCCTCCAATGAATCCAGCTTACCCTTACCGCTGGTAGAGAACCTTTGAGAAGAAGCAATCCAAGATGATAGTCCAACAGCACCAAGCAAAGGCAGAACTATACGATAGTCCTGCGTTAGTTCAAACAGTAGGAGGACAGATGTCAGAGGCACCTTGCATACACCGGCAAGTGTAGCTGCCATACCAACCTGCAAAGATAGAAACAAAGGAAAACAAACATAAGCAATGATAATACTGCTTGCATAATATCTTCATTAGTGTAACAGCACACAAAAGGAAAAAAGTTAGAACTTGAAAATCGCTGAGCAGTGACTACAAAACAAGCACAAGAGATGGAAATGCCACCACATGGTTACAATATCATTAACACTACAAAAGCATACAAAGAGACATTGAACTTCTTCCTCTGTTGCAAAAATGGGAGGCAGGATTTGACTTGGCATGATCTGCAAAACTGAACAGTGGCCATTTGTTTCTTTGGAAGTATTTGTTGATAACTACATAAATAATGATCATACACAAATGTTATAAAATACGAATCTAACAGTATCAGTTTTCTGTGATTAAATTTAAATATGTATATTGCTGGACTAATTGTTGGTCAAAATTTATAAAGTTAATCATTGGAGATGTACTGGTGCTTTCTAAAAATTAACGGAAGGAGTAGTTGAGAAGAAGAAAGGTAATATGCTGATGGGCATTACCAGACCATATGCTTGAGGTGACGCTACGTCTAGGAAGGGGACATGAAACGGTGCTTCAGAGCCAGTAAATGTAAACCTCATGAACTTGCCATATGCCATGCCTGTAGCTGCACCAATAAAAAGGGATGGTGCATAATAACCTCCAACCAATCCAAAAGCCCTGCACAAAGACGTCGCCAATATTTTTACTCCAATGAGCTGAACCAACACTGCTGCTGAGAGACCACTTGTAAATGGCCGCGATTCCAGTAAAATATCAACATTCTCAAAGCCCCAATACAGAACTTCAGGGTATACAAGAGCGAGAAGACCAACAATAAGGCCACCTAAGGCAGGGGATACAGCCATCGGCAATCCTGTTGTCTTTTGTAAGCGTTCAACCATGTCCATAGTTACTGCTGTACACCTAGATAGGGTGATTGACACCGCTCCACAGAACACGCCCAGCAAGAGATATAGAGGAAGTTCTGACATTTATGAAGTCATGTAAATATCCTCATACTTTCAATCTCTGGAGCACGAAAAACAAAATGTAAAATGAGAGTACCATTAAAAGTTACTGAGACCAGCCTACCATCTGGAAGATTGTATAGGCATTCTATATGACTATATGAGGCTAAAACAAATTGCAGGACAGCAGGTTGCTTTAGGAGCATCAGGTAGTTCAAGAGCAAAAATGCGCAGGATTTGTTGGTGTCCTATTTTAGGAATTTTCAGCTGGTACAGTACATGACTTAGCAAATGGCTACACCAGTTGCTGACTGCTGGATGGTGTCTGGCATTGTCCTTGCCCTTCTAGCTTTCATTTTTGCTTTTGATGACTATTTGGATACTTGTAAACCTTGCAATAATCTATTGAGGGATGTGTGCATGGATTGATGCCGAGGCTGGGGATTTCTACCCTCCTTTTGAAAGAAAAAGAAACAGAACATGACTTATTTCATTTCAACATATGAAGTTATTTGGGAAATGTTATTGGTGGGAACAATTTAAAACAGCAGACACTTCGTCATAAGAAACTGTGAAGCATAAGAACCAATATTGCAGGATGCCAGGAAGTACTTCATATTCATAAACAGAACTAAAAATCTCAAATATAACAAACATTAAGTACCTGTTGGGGAGCGAAAATCATATTCTGGAACAGTGAAAGCAGGATCAGAACCAAGACCAATCTCTGAAACAACAGACGCTATCACTGCACTGAGGATCACCATAGGTGTTGAGTTGGAAAGGGATGAAGAATCGCCAGATGAAGGCCACAAAACAGACTCCACCGCAAAAAAACACCCAGCAACAGCAGCATTAAAACCTAAAAAGGAAATCACCTGAAATATAAGTAAATGGAATCAGAAAGCAGAAGACACGGAATATTTTTACTTTACCATTGGACATGTTGACCATATCAGAGTACTCATAACAGGTGAATCCTTTTCGAAAAACAATAACGGGTGAATCACATACTTGCGGCTGGTTAAGTTACATGATGGAGGAACATGTCCCTAAAATTCCACCAACGCATGCAACTAAGTTCTAGTTATATATAACTAATTATAGTAGGCCAACATCAAAATGTGAATATGTGTGGACAAAACTATCTATAGGGAACTGATTTTTTTATGACAAGATACCCTGTAGTTTAAAATTAATTTGATATAAGCATGAAGAAAACAAGCAAATTATGACATGCTTACCCGATGGTTAATCCATCATATTGATGGAACATACCTTGCAACAAAATATATGAACAGTTGGGGATGTAGAAATTACCAGATGCAATGCCAGCTGCTGACCCAGCTGCCACAAGAGACAGCTTTTTTCCGCCTTCCCACCCAAACACATTTCCAAATCCTTTCGCTATAGCAGAACCTATTTCCACACTGGGTCCCTCAGGCCCCAGAGAGTTGCCAGTTCCGAGAGTGAAAGATGCCGCCGCAGCTTTCAAGAATGGCCTAAACACACCTTTCATATTAGAAACAGAGCCATCTGAGTTTGTTTTGATAGAACTTCTTAGCGTATTCAGCCCTCCAACTATGATGCCTCCACTGACGGGAACAAATATCACTCTCTGCCAAATTTCAGCGGTGGGTTCTTCCCTCAGCCACGAAGCGCCTCGCAGTGGTATGCCATCCCAAAGCAGGTCACGTATTTCATGAACCTATGGTAAAAAAAATTACATCCAAAGAAGCAATAACATGTACTTAAACTAACAACGTGAATATTTAAAAGTGATTCCCATCAGTAGCAAAATGCAACAAGGTGCTTAAACTTTCACATTGTATCATTCCAACTTAAGACCTGGAGCTTCAAGTTCACTCGGCATTTGGTGGACACCTACAGAATTCGGAATTGGAACCTAGCCAAAGATGGGGTGCCGCATCCTGTACTGTAACGTAACACGTGTCGCAATATACTGAACGTTTTCAGCCTAAGGCCATGTTGGTCAGGTACTCAGGGGGACTAGAGGGGAGGCACGAGAGAAATTCAGAGAAATACTGATTTGGAGTTATGTTGCTTGTTTTATTCATTGGCACAGCTCCCTCTTATATATAGGTGGCAGCCTAAACAGATACTCTGACCTCCAGAAGCCGAACTCTTTTGTGATTGTATCCTCTAGATACATGGCGCTGAATCAATAAAAGCTTCCATTTCCAAAAGATCAAAACAAAAACAAAAAAGATACTCTGACCCAACTTCATAACAGTTTGAAACATTACTTGAACCTTATAGGTTTTGGGTATCTTTCAACATAGCAAGCCATCAACTTGATGTGACGAATCCATGGTCTGACATCTAGCTGTGCCAGTGTCATGTCCAGCTAGGACATGGTTGTTTCCAAACTGGTAGGCAGCTAGATCCACCACCCTTGGCATCGTGTCTCAGCTGGACACGGCTACACAATTGCAGCCTGCTCCTTGTAGATCCGAACATGACATGAGGCTATCCTGAGTTTGAGTTGAAAGAAATTGCTAGCCCCCCTGAGCTATATGTTGGAGATATGAGCAATGCTTCGAAGGTATTGTTCATTCCTATATCCAGCATCAATATCCATCCAAACTTATGAATGAAAAACAAATTAAGCTAGAACTTTGCAGGTAGGAAGGTGCCATCGTTTTTTTAAGGTGGTGAAGGCAGCCCTCATTTTCAAGGGGAGGAGGCTAATTTTTGATATGACGAACTAAATCATGGATACATGAAGTTCAATTACTTGATAGAATAAAACGCAGGTGACTGAGCTGTAATGAGTGCTTCTGATTACCTTCCACGAAATAGCTTCTGACATGAGCATGGTTGGGTTGGATCATCAAGCTTTTACAACTCGCTACCCTATACCTTATACAGGAATGACAACGGTTATCTTCTTATCTGTGTCAGCTGGTTACGGTCATGGCCCTTACTGCAGGAGCTGATGGAGTTGGACTACCAGGGGATTTATGTTCCATTTGCGATGATGGTTTGATATGTAATGTTTGATTTTTGTACAAGCTTTATGTAGCTTGTAATTTCCTTCAGAGCCATTGAGTGTGAATATTGTAATGAATAATAAATTTGATGTGTACATCTTCGGAGTTCGGATGCAAACACCGAGGGGAAGTTCAGTACCATTATCTGAAAAACACCTTGAGCATTTGTTACACGAATCTTAAAGTTACTTAAAAAGGCTATCACCATATTAGCATGTAGATCAAACGTACTGAATAGATTTATGTGGATACAAAAGACTATATTACCCTTTTTTATTGGAAGATGTAACTTCTAATCTACATCGAAATTTGTAAACTTTTCTAGGGGGTGTACAGAAGCAAAGTTCTGGTAATACGTTCAGCAACCAACCCATATAAGTACATACCAATTGAGCGTAGCTCTGATGGTTAGGTTCCTTGTGGTGGAACCAACCCACCAAAGTTCAAGTCCTAGACTTAGGCATTGGTGCTCGCATTTTTCTGGATTTATTTCAGACCTTCTGGCAATGTGTGCTCAGTGGGGGGAGACGTTCCGTCGACTATGAAGGCGTGTGTGGCGACTTCGTCAATCTCAAGATAATGTGCCGGCTCAGTCACTCGGAGGTGCTCATAGGGGTAGGGTGTGCCGGCTAAGTCTCTCGGAGGTGCTCGTAGGGGTAGGGTGTGCCGACTAAGTCTCTCAGAGGTGTTCATAGGAGTAGGGTGTGCCGGCGTGCGTTCATCGGGTGAGTGTATGTGCCGGCGTGCGTTCATCGGGTGAGTGTACGTGCGTATGCGCTTGTACTGTGTTAAAAAAGAAGTTCACGCAGTAGTTGAGAGACTCTTGGACAAATTTCAAATTCTGAAAGAACCAAACCATAGTGTGGTTCGCAAGCACCTACCGAAAGATTGAAGAGGACAACGGAGACGCCAGTGAGGAGGCCCACGAGGCAGGCCGCGAGTGTGACAAGGTCGAGGCCGGGCGCCATCTCCTCCACAGACGCCTTCACCTGCTCCCCACGCCGAACCTCGGCCTCCTCGTCCGCCGCTCCGCATCGAACCCGAAGGCGCACGCCCCCGCCGCGGCTACCGAGCAGCAGGGGGCGGGCCGCGACGCGGAAGAGCGGAGGCGGAGACGCAGACGAGGCGAGCAGGAGACGCGGGGAGCACGGGGTCGCTGCTGGCGCCATGGATTCCGATTGCGGGACTGGTAGCCGGCTATCTCATATCTGCTACAGCTATGCTGTTCTAGCAGGGGCTCGAAGCTGCATTGTTCTCATCTTTTTGCAGGCTCAAGGCAAAAAAGGCCTTTCCAGACGAGGAGGGCTGTTTTCTCATTAGTTTCCTCGGTATAGTGTGGTGGACAACAATCCGCAACGTTTATCCTCTCGCCTGTGCTCTTTTTCCCTCGATTTCTGCCCAACTATTCTGAGATAAAAACGGAAATAATATCTGGCAAACGGCAGCCAGGGAGCTCATCCCAGCGAACGCCTTCCCCATCGTTGTACGAATCTTGACACAAGCCGATGTCACGTAGATTAGCTGGAGTCGTTCGCTATTACACCTTTTCTCAGAGGAGGGCGCTTACCACTCCACTGAAGTGGGGTTTTGTTAACACTTGCTACCAGACTGCCATATGTATTTCAAAGCTAAATTTGTTTTAAATTCGATTTTCCTTTTGAAGAATAATCCAAAAAACCTGATTTTTTATTTTGAAAGAAAAATTCCTGATGTTTTTACTGGGGATTTTTTTTAACTTGTCATGTGCATTTTTAGTTATAGGTAACATGGCAATTTCTTTTTAATTTTAATCGATGACATTTTTTTGTGTTCCATAACATGGCAATTTCTAGTCCTTTTGTAATGCCCCATGGCAAACTATGGGAATTTTTATCACTTATTCATACCATTTTTTTGAGAAAAAAAATATATTGCTTTCTCACATGGCATTTTTATTATTAAGTGAATGACAGTTTTATTACAGCATGGTAGCTTTATTGTTAATAGCATGACAGTTTTATTATTGAGCGCATGGCATTTTTGTTATTAATAACATGGCATTTTTTTGTTAAGAAGATGTCAATTTGATTATTGAGAGTGTGGCAGTTTTATTCTTGTTCGCATGACATTTTTATTCAAGAGGATGGCTGACAAATTCACTTTTCATTGGCATGCCAATTTTTTCCAATGACACGATTTTTTTAATAAATTGTTGCACAATGGACCAAATAAAGCAAAAAATTTACCCATGGGCATTTTTTTTGTTTATGCCAAAAATAAAATGTTCTCCAAAAACATGGCATTTTTTGCACAGTGAAATATCCATGGAAAATTTTGATAAAAAATGAAAAATAAGATCACACGACACTTTTTTTAAATCATACCATTGTGAATTTATAAATTAGAGAAATGGCAGTTTTATAAAGTAGCATGGCATTTTTCATATTTTCGTAACCATGGCATTTTATAAATTTATTTGTTTCCTCTATTTTTATAAAAAAAGGTGTATTTTTATGGCGTTTTAAAAATCAGTTAATTGGGCCTCTCGGGCAATCGTGGTTTACCTTGGCCCTCCCCTAAAGAATGATCGAGGGGGCAGAACGTTCGTTCAGAACTACTCCCCCTGACAAACATAAACGATCGATGGGAGTCACTCCTTGACGACTATTCCCAGATAGTAGGGTCCAAGATAAACCCCTAAACTAGTACTTTGATGGGATTATTATTTTTATATTAAAAAGAGTTGACCTGGTTAAGCGCATCTATGACCAGACTGGGCAAATCTGACCCCCTAAAGTCCGCGGGCGCGCCCAGACATGCCCGCAAGACAGCGTCGGCAGGCTCCTCATTTGTCTCCCTGGACAACCACAATCCTCACATGCCAACCCTCGTATTCATGCAAATCCATGAACCCCTATCACATAGCACAAGTTCATCATCAATCCAACAACTCGACCGAACGTAATAAACCATAATTCAACAATTCAACACATGCTAAAAAAATCAGCAATTCATGCATAGATAGGTGATACACGAATGAATCAAACGCCTCCATTGTTGTGCTTGTTAATCTTCTTTATGTTGATGAAACGCTTCTTGCCTTCATCATCCAAGAGGCTAGTGTCCTGCAACATGATTCTCGACTCCTCTGTTTTTTCCCGTTGTCTTTTCAAGCTCCCATTTTGCATATTTCTCTTAGTACTTCTCAAAGTCTATTCTCTCTCTCTCTCTCTCAATGTTCAATTTATTTTTCACCCTCTCCCGGGGTAACTCCATTCCCTCCTTTTTGCACATCTATGAAGAGTTTGTTCCTCCTTCTTCACCTCCTTGGTGAAAAAAATACCCATTCATGTGCCAAACATTTTGCTTGTCGCGCCATCACGCACAACTCTCTCCTTATTCCATTTTTTCCCATCATCAGCCGGTTTCTCTTTGGCACGGTGGTTTTGTATGTCCGTCCTCCAATTTACTCTTTTCGTCATCCAAATCCCATAGATTGATTGGAGCTAGAGCCATCAGTTTTCTTCATCTTCTTGGGGCTGTTTTTGAGCTCTTCAGTGATGGTTTGCCAGTCTAGTTTCCTACTAAATTTTAGCCAAGGATAAAGTGGCTGTCTTTTCTCGGTTTGTTGGTACAAACTCGCGGTCAAAGTTGCATGGCTTTGAACTCCAATGCCACTTTGGTTCCAACCACTTGTGTATAGTAACCAACAAAATTGTTCACACTCTCCTGGATGATGGACCATCTATATTGGAGAGAGCTCTCACTACGCTTGGTACAAATGGGGTGCGGCTTCACATAGTGCTTTTGCTCATGGTAGAGTTTGTGGATTTTTTATCAATATTTGACGCCCTTTTGCTCAATTCAACATACTGGATCCATGCTTGTGGGCTTGTGGTCAACCAAGATTCAACCAACAACACATCTTCAAAGGTTGTGAATGTTGGACCTCTTGGCTTGACTACCTTCTTCTTTTTCGTGTGCGATGTTTGCCCGAATTCAAACAAAGGGGAATTGATAGCCCCCATGTCAAATTGCATAGGCTCGGACATATTGTCGAACAACATGTGAGCAGGCCGGCGGCGTCGTTGCCCGACGTTGTCTGTTGTCTTTGGAGTCATGGCGACTCGTACAACATCTCCTCGGCGGTGACGTCTTCCTTGAAGCCATCTTGGATGCCTAGTCACTGGGAGGCCGGAACAGACTCGGGTTGTGCCGACGACTTCTTCCTTCGCTCAGCCACGACGGACGGATCGGTGGCGGTTGCCACACCGGACGGGATGGAAAGGGTAATGGCGTAGATGGAAAGACAAGGGAAAATTTAGGGAAAGTTATATGCATACTATTGAGAATTGGAGAGAGTATCTATAATTTTTCTTCTGTTAATACTATATTCATATCATTTCCACATAGTTTGGGCACACCTCCAATCATTTTTACTGGGCAGCTTAGCGAGACGAAGTGGAACGCCGGAAATCCTAAAATAAATCTAGGAATAATGCGAGCACCAGGACTTGAACCGTGGTGGGCAGGGGATACTATTGTCTCTCTAACCATTCAATCACGAGTTGGTTCACAGGTAATTCCTCTTTTTTAGGACTATTTTTCACGGTAATTCCCAACTTCCAGTATGGTAGCTAAAAAAAGCTTCATGATACTCTATTATAGACACCTGGCATCCTTTCTCTGGCGGGCTTAACTCCAAAAGTTCAGCATTCCAGAAGCAACCTCCAAGCAAAAATAGCTGCTAGTACACCTCAATGTGTACGAGGCCATGATACTGTCGAGGACAAACAACCAATCACCTCTCGGCGGTCGAAACCAAAAGCTGACCCCACCAACGTTCACTCCGATGAATCTCATTGTCCATCCTCATTTCTCACGCCCGACAATTGGCTCATACCATCGGGACAAAATCTCCAAGCTTGCAGTGGCATGCCAATAAGAAGGCCAACGCTTTAGTATGCACACGCATTGCATGGTTACAAAAAAACATCATACTCGACTGGCAGCTATAGACAGAAGCTAGTGTCCGAGAGCACACCATGGCGCAGCCGAACCACCGGTACGGCGGCCACCGTGACCTGGAAGCCGTGATAGACATGGACCACCCGGAGAAGCCGACCGCGAAAGGCGGCAGCCGGTTCAGCTTCACCGGCGGGCTGGAGTTCACCAGCCTTACGTACACGGTGGTCAAGAAGCAGCGCGGAGTCGGCGGGGAGTGGGAGAAGAAGGACGTGGACCTTCTGCACGAGATCACGGGGTACGCGCCCAAAGGCTGCGTCACCGCCGTGATGGGTCCCAGCGGCGCCGGCAAGTCGACATTCCTGGACGCGCTCGCCGGGCGCATCTCCAGCCTCGACGGCCGCGTGGCGCTCGACGGCGTCGAGATGAGCCCCAGCGTCATCAAGCGTTCGTCCGCCTACGTCATGCAGGACGACCGCCTCTTCCCCATGCTCACCGTCTACGAGACGCTCTTGTTCGCCGCCGACTTCCGCCTCGGCTCCGCCGTTTCCCCCTCCGACAAGAAGCTCCGCGTCGACAACCTCATCGAGCAGCTCGGACTCACGGTAATAATGAATCAAAGACGCTACTAGATCATTCGTACGTGCGCACGGTGTGTATACGTGTTAACAAAACAGCTGTGCAGACATCAAGAAACACGTACATCGGGGACGAGGGCACGAGGGGCGTGTCCGGCGGAGAGCGCCGGCGCGTCTCGATCGGCGTGGACATCATCCACGGGCCGGCGCTGCTGTTCCTCGACGAGCCGACGTCGGGGCTCGACTCGACGAGCGCGCACAGCGTGATCGAGAAGGTGCACGACATCGCGTGCGCAGGGAGCACCGTGGTGCTGACCATCCACCAGCCGTCGTCGCGGATCCTGCAGCTCCTCGACCACCTCATCATCCTGGCACGCGGGCAGCTAATGTACAGCGGCGGGCCCAAGGAGGTGACCGCGCACCTCGGCCGCATGGGCCGCAAGGTGCCCAAAGGGGAGAACTCCATCGAGCACCTCCTCGACGTCATCCAGGAGTACGACCAGTCCGAGTTCGGCGTCAACGCCCTCGCCGAGTTCTGCCTCACCGGTCTGAAGCCGCGCAAGCTCGCCGCCGAGGGGATCTCCACCGTGTCTAGCATCCCTCCGACACCGGTTGGGCCCGGGGGCGAGGACTTCGACCACAGCCTCAGGAGCCAGCACTCCAAGTCCCCGTGGAGCGGCGCGCAGTTCACGCCGTCCCGGCGCCCCAAGAAAGATCAAAGCGGCAAGTCACAGAACCCTCCAAGGTACCCCAAAAACGTTCCTCATCGTGCTATGAACATTAGCTTGTCTCCGGGAATCGGTCGCATGAACCGCATAGCTTGTCTCCGGGAATCCACAGGTACGGGCCGGAGATCGTGATGGGGACGCCGACGCCGCTGAGCAGCATCTCGGTGTACACGGTGAACGAGGCCGACTACCTGTCGCCGGCGCAGCGCGCGTCCGCCACGGGGGCGCCCGGCGTGGGCATCAACGCGCTGGGGCACCGCGGCAAGTTCGCCAACTCGTACGCGGCGGAGGTGTGGGTGCTGATGCGGCGCAACTTCACCAACATCTGGCGCACGCCGGAGCTGTTCCTGTCGCGGCTGATGGTGCTGACGGTGATGGGGTTCCTGATGGCCACCATGTTCACCAAGCCCAAGGACAACACGCAGGGCATCACCAACCGGCTCAGCTTCTTCATCTTCACCGTGTGCGTCTTCTTCTTCTCCTCCAACGACGCCGTCCCGGCCTTCATCCAGGAGCGCTTCATCTTCATCAGGGAGACCTCGCACAACGCGTACCGCGCGTCCGCGTACGTGGTCGCCGGGGTGATCACGTACCTGCCCTTCCTCCTGCTCCAGTCCGCCGCCTACGCCCTCATCACCTGGTGGGCCATCGGGCTCCACGGCCAGTTCGTCTACTTCCTCGTCATGCTCTACGCCTCGCTCCTCTCCACCAACTCCTTCGTCGTCTTCATCAGCTCCATCGTGCCAAACTTCATCCTTGGGTAAGTACAAATTTTCTTTTTGAAGAGGAAATGGATTGGTCCGGGCCAAAGCCCAATTAGTACATGTAGGAAAACTGGGCCAGTGTAGCTGAACATGGGTTAGCGGGCTGGGCCAGAATTACATACAGTAGTTTATATTGCGACCGTGCTGATGTCTCTGTGTCTGGACGGACGGTCGGGCCCAGGTACGCGGCGGTGATCGCGTTCACGGCGCTCTTCTTCCTCTTCTGCGGCTACTTCGTGGACAGCCAGAGCATCCCGCAGGGGTGGAAGTGGATGAACACCGTGTCCACGATGAAGTACCCGTACGAGGGCCTCCTGATGAACGAGTTCGGCGGGACGCGCATCTTCTCCTCGAACCCGCCGCTCGACGGCAACGCCATCCTCGAGAACCTCACCATCAGCGTGCACAAGGACCGCAAGTGGAGGATGGTGCTCTACCTCCTCGGCTGGGCCGTCTTCTACCGCGTGCTCTTCTACCTCGTCCTCCGCTTCGCCTCCAAGAACAAGAGGAAGTAGCCTCGCCTCGCCTGTATCCACATATCATGGTGGTTTGCTTTGCTGGCTTAATCCCAAGCTCTCTGGTAGTCATTCATTTGAATTGACGGGACCACGTACGGATCATGTCAAGATCTCCGTCCAAGATTTGTAGTATTCCTACTGAACTGTAATTTTCAGATAAGACATTGTGTTGATACTTGATAGAGCGTGCCGTGATTTATTCTGATCAGTATTTTCTCCGATCAGTGGCGTTGTTCGCTCTGATTGCAAGGTCGCACCTCTTGGGCTCGGTCCAACCGTTTGGGGATGCATATCCTACTGCGGTGACGTGACTGACAGACAACTTTGTCATGCTACTGACCCGTAGGTTGGTAGCCTGCAGCCACCACGAAAGGGACCAGGAACTGGCTTTCCTCCCTTCGCCAGCCGGGCCGCCTGGCCAACCGATCTTGATCTCTTGCTCAACGATCGAAATGGACTAAACCTCGGGGAGCAGACGAGGCGGCGCTGCCCGGCTCCGACCGCTTCCCCGGCGGCGCCGCCTCGTTCGGTCGTGCTACAGCAAGTAAAATGTTTCCAATTACTCTGCCCGCTGTTTCCAGGTGCCTGCCGCGCACAGGATCGTTCAGCCTCCTCTTTTCTGAAGTCTCAACAATCTATTTATCGCGGACAGCGATTCCTCCAATCCAGAATCTTATCTACGCATTATTTTTATTCTTCAACAACCCGTTTTCTGAAATCTGACCAGTCTATTTATTGTGAACAGCGAGGCTCTGAAAGCGTGGCCTTTGCTTGCTAAATTTGTTTGCGCAAAAGAGATACTCCATGAGTGGCAAGAAAAATTGTGTGCCGTCCATTTGAGCCTGACATGCTAACAAGATAAGTATCGTTTGCGGTTGGAAGCTCGGAAAATCTTCTAGAAAAGTAGTGGTTCATGTCTCGTTGACAAGGACGCGCACCGTGGAGACAGTAATGATTCTGAACTGGAACTGCAAGAAACGTCAGGCAGCCAATCGCGAAAGTGGACAGATCGTCGTTCAGGACGCTAATGTATGTATAGTGCTTCGATCGCGCACTCTCACGCTCCCTGCCTTTGTTTGGGCTTCTAGAGCAGCTTTGCACGGAAAAAGGCTAAAGTCCAAACGAATAACTTGTTTTATACAGTACTCCCTCCGTCCAGGTTTATTAGGCCTCTCAGCATCATAAGCATGTCCCCTTTTATAAGGCCCGGCGTTGGAAATGTGCATGCATGCAACCATTTCATTGATTGTATTGAAAGCTATTGTTGTTGGTGCTATGGCTGAAAAGTAAATACACTTCATGTGTGCTTTTTCATTGGCTGCATGCATGTGAGAGAGTGCATTGAGAGTGGAATGGAAGAATTAATGTGAGCAAATTACTATGTGTCTTGGTCTAAGAGAAGTTGTCTTTAGGCCTAATAAACCCGGACGGAGGGAGTATATCTTCTGTGACCTCGTAGCTGAAAAATGTGTACAGTGTTCGAACAACTTTAAACCCATTTTAGCTGTGAATGTGAAGCAGGTTAGGCTACCGTCCGTTTTCCAGCCATAACCTTGTCTTTTCACTAAAGTCACGAAGAAATTACCATCCATCGGGATTCTAACTAAATGGGGCGATCGACTGGTTGTAATGAAGAGCATCATATACTAGTATCATGCATAGGATACTAGTGTATGATACTACATCCATAATGCAAAATATCATATGTTGATATCATAAAGTATTATATTTACTAACATGCATGACACAAAGTAGCACATCATTTAATATGATACGATATCATGATATGATACTGAAGCATCTTTTTTTTTATTTAATTCTATGTCATCTCATCAAAATTACTTAGTTGACATGCATGATTCTACCTATGATACTATCATTACGGGCAGCCTTATCAAAGGCGAGCCGACAAGACGCACTTGGCCGTCCCATTCGCGAGACGTTACTCACAAAGTCACAATTCACAAAGGGTCAGCTGCCTCAGCGTCAGCAGCAGCGGACGATAATATCTTGCAGGGCCCCGACGAACGCAGATGGCTTGGCTCCGTTCATGTTCGGCGGCGAAAAGATAAGTCTTTACGTCCTTGTCGTCCTGCTTTTCAAAGGAACCAAAGCCCAGATGCACGTTAATAAACGTTTGTTTAGTCCCACTTACAATTATTTCGGGTTCCACCGCTCAAGTGGCCGTGTCTTCGTAAACACTCCGCCTCGTCTATTTTAGCTCGTCAGTGCGGTTGCGGATCTAAACCGCGTCGTAGGACTAGCGGGGTAGCAGTGGCTGTGCCGTTTGTCGTGCGTGGGCTCGTGGCAAGTTTGGAAAATGGGCGTGAGCATCCCAGCCAGCGAGCCGAAGCACCCGCGGCGCCATCAAGAAAGGTGCGAGGCCGACGGCGACGGCGGGGAGTCGCCGGCGCTCGCCGCGCTGTACCTGTACGGGGACGTGCTCGAGTCGGTGGTGGAGCGCGTGCCGGCGGCTGATCTCGCCGCCGCGGCGGGTGTCTCGCGCGAGTGGCTCCGCGCGGTGCGGTCCGCGCTGCGCCGGCGCCCGCGCCGGCTGCCCTGGCTCGTGGTCCACCTCCACGGCCGCCGTCGCCGGACCGCGGCCTACGACCCGCACTCCGGCGCGTGGCTCACCGTGCAGGCCCCGCGCCACGCCACGCCGTCCCACGTGCGCCTCGTGCGCGGCGCGCGCGGCGACCGGGTGTGCGCGCTCTCCTGCTCCGGCCTCGACGTCGCCGGCGACCCTCTTGGGACGTCCGCGTGCGTCGCCATGAAGGCCCCCGGCGTGTGGCGCGTCGACCCGGTGCTGGCCGCGGTGGGCGACCGCGTGGTCGCCCTCGGCGGCGCGTGCCAGCTTGCGCTCGCCGAGGGAGAGGACGCCGCCGCGGTGGAGGTCCACGAGGGCGGGAATTGGACCGCCTGCGAACCGATGCCGGCGGCGCTCCGCGAGTCCGCCGCAGCGACTTGGCTTTCGGTGGCCGCGACGGATCACAGAGTGTACCTCGCGGACAGAACCACCGGGTGTGCGAGCTGGTTCGATCCGTCGATGCGGCGGTGGGGTCCAACCCGCCGCCTCAAGCCAGACGCCGGCGTCTCCACGTGGGGCGTCGCGCCTGGTCGCGCCGGCGCCGAGCAGCTCGTCCTCTTCGGAGCGAAGCGCGAAGGCGAGGGGGCAAAGAACAAAGTCGTCATCCAAGCATGGGAGGTGGACGGCGACACTCTGGATCTGTCCCCCGGCGCGGGCCACCACGCAATGCCGAGCGAGATGTCGGCGAGGCTTTTCCCGCACGACGAGGACGAGGAGGACGACGGGGAGACGCTCCCGTCGATCGGGGTGTGCGGCAACGCCACCGGAGGGTACGTGTACAACTCGGCCGAGCCAGCCAACGGCGCCGTGCTCTACGAGCTGCAGCAGGAGGGGAAGACGGGGGGCGCCGTGGAGCGGTGGGAGTGGGTGCCGTGCGCGCCCTCGATGCGCGCCGAGCCGCTGGGTCGCGTCATCCTCGCGTGCTCCCCGGTGGGGTTGGACGAGCTCGAGCTGTCGCGTGGACTACCACCTCTGGGCCCACAACGTGCATGCACGGATGTACAGTGAAATACTCTCGGTTTTTTTAGTTTAAATACTCCCTCGGTTCATAAATATAAGATGTTTTGCATATTATATTCAAGTTTCAAGAATCTCCAAACCACATTTTGGACTGAAATGAGTGAGTAATAAACACACTAAACGTGTCCACGTATAATTGATTTAGAAAAAGATTAGAACATCGTGTACTTGTGAATGAAGGGAGTAGATTGTAGACTGAATCAATCAACAACCATCAACCGTTGTTGTGAGCTTTTCTCCTAATGAAACGAAACAACCATCAACCACCTCTTGGCACACAACCGCTTGTTTTAGGCGACTAGGGCGGCACCAACGCGGTCACCACACCGACCCTCTCGCCGGCCTCTTCCTCTCGTCGCCGACTGTCAGCACCTCCGGGACAAAGCCCCGCATGGTTGCTGGTGACGACGGGATCTCTTTCTCCTCCACTCCCCCTCTTCCCCAGGTGATCATGCAACTGCTTCTTGTGAGATCTGCACGGCTCCGCTATCGTCCAACGCTCCACTAATGCTCGATCCTTCTTGGATGTGATTGGTTGGCTACTTCTCGTGAGATCCGTCCAGGAAGCTGCTCCTTGTGAGATCCGTGCGGCTCCATTGCCGTTCAAGGCTCCACTAATGCCGGATCCTTCTTGGATGTGATTGGTTGGCTACTGCTCGTGAGATCCGTCCAGGCAGCTGCTCCTTGTGAGATCCGTGCGGCTCCGCTGCCGTTCAAGGCTCCAATAATGTTGGATTCTTCCTGGGTGTGATTGTCTCGCTGCTTCTCGCCAGATCCGTCCATGCGGCTGCTTCTCGTCAGATCTGTCCAGGCGGCTGCTGCTGGTGAGATCCGTGTGGCTCCGCTGCCGTTCGAGGCTCCACTAATGCTGGATCCTTCTTGGATGTGATTGTCTAGCGTTGTTTGTCATGGCTTCCAGCTCCTGCCGATGGGTGGTGGCTCCAATCAGACGGGTCCGTCCGGTGGTCTTCGGGGCGAGCCTAAGACGTCCGGAGTAGCAATCTCCAGCATGTCCCCTCCAGATCCATGGGGATAGCGCTGGTAAGGTTGCGACATGTGCTCCATCGTTGGTGAGGGCAAGTGTGGTGGCAGGATACGGCGGGGCCGTCAGATGAGGGCCTCCACTCCGGCATGTTGTGACGCTCTCCATGTGGACGCCGCCAATGAGCAGCGGTCTTCTTCAGGCCTGACCTCTCGACTTGCGGATTACAACAGCCACTGAAGGGTTTTCGTGAGTGTTCCTCTCTTTAGATTCGGTGGTTGGTAATGTTGGCTCCTACAATCATGCTTGTTGAAAATATGCCCTACATACAATAATAGATTAGCTATTATCATAACTCCTTGTTCATGATAAAAGTTTATTATTTATGCTAGAATTATATTGACCGGAAACTTAAATACATGTGTGAATACATAAACAACACAGTGTCCCTAGTAAGCCTCTACTAGGCTAGCTCATTGATCAAAGATGGTTAAGGTTTCCTAACCATGGACATGAGTTGCCATTTGATAACGGGATCACATCATTAGAAGAATGGTGTGATGGACAATACCCAACCATAAGCTTAGCATCATATCGTATCACTTAGTTATTTGCTACAACTTTCTTCATATCAAGTATATGTTACTTAGACCATGAGATCATGCCACTCCCGGATACCGAAGGAATACCTTGTGTGTTATCAAACATCACTTCATAACTCGGTGATCATAAAGGTGCTCTACAGGTATCTCCGAAGGAGTCTGTTGGGTTGCGTGGATCAAGGCTGTGATTTGTCACTCCTTGTGACAGAGAGATATCTCTGGGCCCTCTCGGTAATATAAAATCACAAGAAGCTTCATGTGACCAATGAGTTTAGTCACGGGATCTTATATTACGAAACGAGTAAAGAAACTTGCCGATAACGATATTGAACTAGGTATGGAGATACCGACGATCGAATCTCGAGCAAGTAACATATTGGAGGACAAAGGGAATTGCGTCTAGGATTAACTGAATCCTTGACATTGTGGTTCAACCAATAAAGATCTTCATGGAATATGTAGGAACCAATATGGGCATCCAAGTCCCGCTATTGGTTATTGACCGGAGAGGTGTCTCAGTCATGTCTACATGATTCCTGAACCCGTATGGTCGCACACTTAGCGTTCGGTCGTAAAAGTTTTCGACAAGTTCAAGGAGTTGATTGCGATAAGACTTTATCACAAGTAGTGATGCTTAAGTCTGTCTGAATCATGTTAGCAATTACCGCATTTTATGAGTATGAAATCTGGCAAATGGATGTCAAAACTGCATTCCTTAATGGATTTCTTAAAGAAGAGTTGTATATGATGCAACCAGAAGGTTTTGTCAATCCTAAAGGTGCTAACAAAGTGTGCAAGCTCCAGCGATCCATTGATGGACTGGTGCAAGCATCTCGAAGTTGAAATATACGCTTTGATGATGTGATCAAAGCATATGGTGTTATACAAACTTTTGGAGAAGCCTGTATTTACAAGAACCATCAACCAATATGGTTTTATAACGATATTCCCTTTGTCATTAGTATGTTACTTGCTCGAGATTCAATCGTCGGTATCCTCATACCTAGTTCAATCTTGTTACCGGCAAGTCTCTTTACTCGTTCCATAATGCATCATCCCACAACTAACTCATTAGTCACATTGCTTGACAGGCTTATAGTGATGTGCATTATCGAGAGGGCCCAAAGATACATCTCCGATACTCGGAGTGACAAATCCTAATCTTGATCTATGCCAACCCAACAAACACCTTTGGAGACACCTGTAGAACATCTTTATAATCACCCAGTTAGGTTGTGATGTTTGATAGCACATAAGGTGTTCCTCTGGTATTCGGGGGTTGCATAATCTCATAGTCAGAGGAATATGTATGAGTTATGAAGAAAGCAATAGCAATAAAACATAACAATCATTATGTTAAGCTAACGGATGAGTCTTGTCCATCACATCATTCTCTAATGATGTGATCCCGTTCATCAAATGACAACACATGTCTATGGTCAGGAAACTTTAACCATCTTTGATTAACGAGCTAGTCAAGTAGAGGCATACTAGAGACACTCTATTTTGTCTATGTATTCACACATGTACTAAGTTTCCGGTTAATACAATTCTAGCATGAATAATAAACATTTATCATGATATAAGAAATATAAATAACAACTTTATTATTGCCTCTAGGGCATATTTCCTTCAGTCTCCCACTTGCACTAGAGTCAATAATCTAGATTACATAGTAATGATTCTAATACCCATGGAGTCTTGGTGTTGATCATGTTTTGCTCGTGGAAGAGGCTTAGTCAACGGGTCTACAACATTCATATCCGCATGTATTTTGCAAACCTGTATGTCTCCCTCCTTGATTTGACCGCGGATGGAGTTGAAGCATCTCTTGATGTGTTTGGTTCTCTTGTGAAATATGGATTCCTTTGCTAAGACAATTGCTCCAGTATTGTCACAAAAGATTTTCATTAGACCCGATGCACTAGGTATTACACCTAGATCGGATATGAACTCCTTCATCCAGACTCCTTCATTTGCTGCTTCTGAAGCAGCTATGTACTCCGCTTCACACGTAGATCCCGCCACAACGCTCTGCTTGGAACTGCACCAACTGACAGCTCCACCATTCAATATAAATACATATCCGGGTTTGTGACTTAGAGTCATCCGGATCGATGTCAAAGCTTGCATCGACATAACCATTTATGACAAGCTCTTTGTCACCTCCATAAACGAGAAACATATCCTTAGTCCTTTTCAGGTATTTCAGGATCTTCTTGACTGCTGTCTAGTGATTCACTCCTGGATTACTCTGGTACCTCCCTGCTAAACTTATAGCAAGGCACACATCAGGTCCGGTACACAGCATTGCATACATGATAGAACCTATGGCTGAGACATAGGGAATGACTTTCATTTTCTCCCTACCTTCTAAAGTGGTCGGGCGTTGAGTCTCACTCAACTTCACACCTTGTAACACAGGCAAGAACCCTTTCTTTGACTGATCCATTTTGAACTTCTTCAAAACTTTATCAAGGTATGTGCTTTGTGAAAGTCCAATTAAGCGTCTTGATCTATCTCTATAGATCTTGACGCCCAATATATAAGCAGCTTCACCGAGGTCTTTCATTGAAAAATTCTTATTCAAGTATCCTTTTATGCTATCTAGAAATTCTTTATTATTTCCAATCAACAATATGTCATCCACATATAATATTAGAAATGCTACAGAGCTCCCACTCACTTTCTTGTAAATACATGCTTCTCCAAAAGTCTGTATAAAACCATATGCTTTGATCACACTATCAAATCTTATATTCCAACTCCGAGAGGCTTACAACATGTCCATAAATGGATCGCTGGAGCTTGCTGATAACCCACAAGTATAGGGGATCGCAACAGTTTTCGAGGGTAGAGTATTCAACCCACATTTATAGATTCGACACAAAGGGAGCCAAAGAATACTTGAAGGTATTAGCAGCTGAGTTGTCAATTCAACCACACCTGGAGATTAATTATCTACAACAATGTGATTAGTAGCAAAGTAATATGATAGTTTTGATAGTAGTGACAACAACAATAGTAACGGTAACAGTGATAGCAGTATTTTTGTAGCAAGCATAACAGTGATGATAGCAGTAGTAACTTAGCAGAAACAATATGGAAAAGTTCGTAGGCATTGGACCGGTGACTTGTTGGATGATATTCATCATGTGACAGTTATAACCTAGGGCTATTCGGTACTAGCTCCAGTTCATCGATATAATGTAGGCATGTATTCCGTAAATAGTCATACGTGCTTTATTAAAAGAACTTGCATGACATCTTTTGTCCTACCCTCCCGTGGCAGCGGGGTCCATATTGGAAACTAAGGGATATTAAGGCCTCCTTTTAATAGAGAACCGGAACAAAGCATTAACACATGGTGAATACATGAACTCCTTAATCTACGGTAATCACCGGAAGAAGTTCTGGTTAATGTAACTCCGAGGTTACCGGATCATAACACGTAGTAGGTGACTATAACTTACAAGATCGGATCTAGAACACGGATATAATAGTGATAACATAAACGGTTCAGATCTGAAATCATGGCACCCGGGCCCAAAGTGTTGGGGAACGTAGTAATTTCAAAAAATACCTACGCACACGCAAGATCATGGTGATGCATAGCAACGAGAGGGGAGAGTGTGATCTATGTACCCTCGTAGACCAATAGCGGAAGCGTTAGCACAACGCGGTTGATGTAGTCGTACGTCTTCATGGCCCGACCGATCAAGCACCGAAACTACAGCACCTCCGAGTTTTAGCACACGTTCAGCTCGATGACGATCCCCG
This sequence comes from Triticum aestivum, assembly GCF_018294505.1. Lineage (NCBI taxonomy): Eukaryota > Viridiplantae > Streptophyta > Magnoliopsida > Poales > Poaceae > Triticum > Triticum aestivum. The sequence goes on from NC_057800.1 coordinate 486,487,983, forward strand.
GACTCCGATCCAGCAAAGTGTCGGGGAAGAGTTCCGTCAGCACAACGGCGTGGTGACGATCTTGATGTACTACCGTCGCAGGGCTTCGCCTAAGCACCACTACAATATTATCGAGGATTATGGTGGAAGGGGGCACCGCACACGGCTAAGAATATGATCACGTGAATCAACTTGTGTGTTCTTGGGGTGTCCCCCTGCCCCCGTATATAAAGGAGCAAGGGGGAGGAGGCCGGCCCTAGGAGGGGCGCGCCAGGGAGTAGGATTCCAACTCCTAGTTGGAGTAGGTTTCCTCCTTTCCTAGTCCAACTAGGAGAAGGGGGGAAAGGGGGGAAGAGGGGAAGGAAGGGAGAGAGGGGCCGCGCCCCAAACCCCTTGTCCAATTCGGACTGGGCTTGGGAGGGGCGCGCGCCACCTCCTGGTCCTTCCCACTAAGGCCCATTAAGGCCCATTGCTTCTTCCTCGTATTCCCGTAACTCCCCGGTACCTCCGAAAATACCCGAATCACTCGGAACCTTTCCGATGTCCGAATATAGTCGTCCAATATCGATCTTTACGTCTCGACCATTTCGAGACTCCTCGTCATGTCCCCGATCTCATCCGGGACTCCGAACTCCTTCGGTACATCAAAACTCATAAACTCATAATATAACTGTCATTGAAACCTTAAGCGTGCGGACCCTACGGGTTCGAGAACAATGTAGACATGACCGAGACACGTCTCCGGTCAATAACCAATAGCGGAACCTGGATGCTCATATTGGCTCCCACATATTCTACGAAGATCTTTATCGGTCAGATCGCATAACAACATACGTTGTTCCCTTTGTAATCGGTATGTTACTTGCCCGAGATTTGATCGTCGGTATCTCAATACCTAGTTCAATCTCGTTACCGGCAAGTCTCTTTACTCATTTCATAATACATCATCTCGTAACTAACTCATTAGTTGCAATGCTTGCAAGGCTTATGTGATGTGCATTACCGAGAGGGCCCAGAGATACCTCTCCGACAAACGGAGTGACAAATCCTAATCTCGAAATACGCCAACCCAACATGTACCTTCGGAGACACCTGTAGAGCTCCTTTATAATCACCCAGTTACATTGTGACATTTGGTAGCACACAAAGTGTTCCTCCGGCAAACGGGAGTTGCATAATCTCATAGTCATAGGAACATGTATAAGTCATGAAGAAAGCAATAGCAACATACTAAACGATCGGGTGCTAAGCTAATGGAATGCGTCATGTCAATCACATCATTCTTCTAATGATGTGATCCCGTTAATCAAATAACAACTCTTTTGTTTATGGTTAGGAAACATAACCATCTTCAATTAACGAGCTAGTCAAGTAGAGGCCTACTAGTGACACTCTGTTTGTCTATGTATTCACACATGTATTATGTTTCCGGTTAATACAATTCTAGCATGAATAATAAACATTTATCATGATATAAGGAAATAAATAATAACTTTATTATTGCCTCTAGGGCATATTTCCTTCAGTCTCCCACTTGCACTAGAGTCAATAATCTAGTTCACATCGCCATGTGATTCAACACTAATAGTTCACATCACCATGTGATTAACACCCATAGTTCACATTGTCATGTGACCTATACTCAAAGGGTTTACTAGAGTCAGTAATCTTGTTCACATCGTTTTATGTGATTAACACCCAAAGAGTACTAAGGTGAGATCATGTTTTGCTTGTGAGATAATTTTAGTCAACGGGTCTGTCACATACAGATCCGTAAGTATTTTGTGAATTCTATGTCTACAATGCTCTGCACGGAGCTACTCTAGCTAATTGCTCCTACTTTCAATATGTATCTAGATCGAGACTTAGAGTCATCCAGATCTGTGTCAAAATTTGCATCGACGTAACTTTTTACGACGAACCTTTTTGTCACCTCCATAATTGAGAAATATTTCCTTATTCCACTAAGTATAATTTTGACCGCTTTCCAGTGATCTACTCTTAGATCACTATTGTACTCCCTTGCTTAACACAGTGTAGGGTATACAATAGATCTGGTACACAACATGGCATACTTTATAGAACCTATGGCTAAGGCATAGGGAATGACTTCCATTCTCTTTCTATCTTCTGCCGTGGTCGGGCTTTGAGTCTTACTCAATTTCACACCTTGTAACACAGCCAAGAACTCTTTCTTTGACCGTTCCAAATTTTGAACTACTTCAAAATATTGTCAAGGTATGTACTCATTGAAAAAAACTTATCAAGCGTCTTGATCTATTTCTATAGATCTTGATGCTTAATATGTAAGCAGCTTCACCGAGGTCTTTCTTTGAAAAACTTCTTTCAAAAACACTCCTTTATGCTTTGCAGAATAATTCTACATTATTTCCGATCAACAATATGTCATTCACATATGCTTATCAGAAATGCTGTAGTGCTCCCACTCACTTTCTTGTAAATACAGGCTTCACCGCAAGTCTGTATAAAACTATATGCTTTGATCAACTTATCAAAGCATATATTCCAACTCTGAGATGCTTGCACCAGTCCATAGATGGATCGCTGGAGCTTGCATATTTAGTTAACACCTTTAGGATCGACAAAACCTTCTAGTTGCATCGTATACAACTCTTCTTTAATAAATCCATTAAGGAATGCAGTTTTGTTTATCCATTTGCCAGATTTCATAAAATGCGGCAATTGCTAACATGATTCGGACAGACTTAAGCATAGATACGAGTGAGAAACTCTCATCGTAGTCAACACCTTGAACTTGTCGAAAACCTTTTGCGACAATTCTAGCTTTGTAGATAGTAACACTACTATCAGCGTCCGTCTTCCTCTTGAAGATCCACTTAATCTCAATGGCTCGCCGATCATTGGGCAAGTCAATCAAAGTCCATACTTTGTTCTCATACATTGATCTCATCTCAGATTTCATAGCCTCAAGCCATTTCGCGGAATCTGGGCTCATCATCGCTTCCTCATAGTTCGTAGGCTCGTCATGGTCAAGTAACATGACCTCCAGAACATGATTACCGTACCACTCTGGTGCGGATCTCACTCTGGTTTACCTACGAGGTTCGGTAGTAACTTGATCTGAAGTTACATGATCATCATCATTAGCTTCCTCACTAATTGGTGTAATAGTCACATGAACAGATTTCTGTGATGACCTACTTTCCAATAAGGGAGCAGGTACAGTTACCTCGTCAAGTTCTACTTTCCTCCCACTCACTTCTTTCAAGAGAAACTCTTTCTCTAGAAAGGATCCAGAATGTCTTGCTTTCGAATCTGTGATAGAAGGTGTACCCAACAGTCTCCTTTGGGTATCCTATGAAGATATATTTCTCCGATTTGGGTTTGAGCTTATCAGGATGAAACTTTTTCACATAAGCATCACAACCCCAAACTTTAAGAAACGACAACTTTGGTTTCTTGCCAAACCATAGTTTAGACTGTGTCGTCTCAACGGACTTAGATGGTGCCCTTTTTAACGTGAATGCAGCTGTCTCTAATGCATAACCCCAAAACGATAGTGGTAGATCGGTAAGAGACATCATAGATTGCACTATATCCAATAAAGTACGGTTATGACGATCGGACACACCATTATGTTGTGGTGTTCCAAGTGGCATGAATAGTGAAACTATTTCATATTGTTTTAACTGAAGGCCAAACTCGTAACTCAAATACTCTTCTCTACGATCAGATCGTAGAAACTTTATTTTCTTGTTATGATGATTTTTCACTTCACTCTGAAATTCTTTGAACTTTTCAAATGTTTCAGACTTATGTTTCATCAAGTAGATATACTCATATCTGCTCAAATCATCTGTGAAGATCAGAAAATAATGATACCTGTCGCGAGCCTCAATATTCATCGGACCACATACATCAGTATGTATGATTTCCAACAAATCTGTTGCTCGCTCCATTGTTCCGAAGAACAGAGTCTTAGTCATCTTGCCCATGAGGCATGGTTCGCAAGCATCAACTGATTCGTAATCAAGTGATTCGAAAAACCCATCAGCATGGAGTTTCTTCATGCGCTTTACACCAATATGACCTAAACGGCAGTGCCACAAATAAGTTGCACTATCATTATTAACTTTGCATCTTTTGGTTTCAATATTATGATTATGTGTATCACTATGATCGAGATCCAATGAACTTGTTTCATTGGGTGTATGACCATCGAAGGTTTTATTCATGTAAACAGAACAACAATTATTCTCTGACTTTAATGAATAACCGTATTGCAATAAACATGATCAAATCATATTCATGCTCAATGCAAAAACCAAATAACACTTATTTAGGTTCAACACTAATCCCGAAAGTATAGGGGAGTGTGCGATGATGATCATATCAATCTTGGAACTACTTCCAACACACATCGTCACTTCACCCTTAACTAGTCTCTGTTTATTCTGCAACTCCCGTTTCGAGTTACTAATCTTAGTAACTGAACTAGTATCAAATACTGAGGGGTTTCTATAAACACTAGTAAAGTACACATCAATAACATGTATATCAAATATACTTATGTTCACTTTGCCATCCTTCTTATCCGCCAATCACTTGGGGTAGTTCCGCTTCTAGTGACCAGTCCCTTTGCAGTAGAAGCACTTAGTCTCAGGCTTAGGACCAGACTTGGGCTTCTTCACTTGAGCAGCAACTTGCTTGCTGTTCTTCTTGAAGTTCCCCTTCTTCCCTCTGCCCTTTTCTTGAAACTAGTGGTCTTGTCTACAATCAACACTTGATGTTTTTCTCGATTTCTACCTTCGTCAATTTCAGCATTACGAAGAGCTGGGGAATCGTTTCCGTTATCCCTTGCATATCATAGTTCATCACGAAGTTCTACTAACTTGGTGATGGTGACTAGAGAATTCTGTTAATCACTATTTGATCTGGAAGATTAACTCACATTTGATTCAAGCAATTTTAGTACCCAGACAATCTGAGCACATGCTCACTAGTTGAGCGATTCTCCTCAATCTTTTAGCTATAGAACTTGTTGGAAACTTCATATCTCTCAACTCGGGTATTTGCTTGAAATATTAACTTCAACTCCTGGAACATCTCATATGTTCCATGACATTCAAAACGTCTTTGAAGTCCCGATTCTAAGCCGTTAAGCATGGTGCACTAAACTATCAAGTAGTCATCATATTGAGCTAGCCAAACGTTCATAACGTCTGCATCTGCTCCTGCAATAGGTCTATCACCTAGCGGTGTATCAAGGACATAATTCTTCTGTGCAGCAATGAGGATAAACCTCAGATCATGGATCCAATCCGCATCATTGCTACTAACATTTTTCAACACAATTTTCTCTAGGAACATATCAAAATAAACACAGGGAAGCAACAACGCGAGCTATTGATCTACAACATAATTTGCAAAATACTACCAGGACTAAGTTCATGATAAATTTAAGTTCAATTAATCATATTACTTAAGAACTCCCACTTAGATAGACATCCCTCTAATCCTCTAAGTGATCATGTGATCCAAATCAACTAAACCATGTCTGATCATCACGTGAGATGGAGTAGTTTCATTGGTGAACATCACTATGTTGATCATATCTACTATATGATTCACGCTCGACCTTTCGGTCTCCGTGTTCCGAGGCCATATCTGTATATGCTTGGCTCGTCAAGTATAACCTGAGTATTCCGCGTGTGCAACTGTTTTGCACCCGTTGTATTTGAACGTAGAGCCTATCACACCCGGTCATCACGTGGTGTCTCAGCACGAAGAACTTTCGCAATGGTGCATACTCAGGGAGAACACTTCTTGATAATTAGTGAGAGATCATCTTAAAATGCTACCGTCAATCAAAGCAAGATAAGATGCATAAAAGATAAACATCACATGCAATCAATATAAGTGATATGATATGGCCATCATCATCTTGTGCTTGTGATCTCCATCTTCGAAGCACCGTCGTGATCACCATCGTCACCAGCGCGACACCTTGATCACCATTGTAGCATCGTTGTCGTCTCGCCAATCTTATGCTTCCACGACTATCGCTACCGCTTAGTGATAAAGTAAAGCATTACAGCACAATTGCATTGCATACAATAAAGCGACAACCATATGGCTCCTGCCAGTTGCCGATAACTTGGTTACAAAACATGATCATCTCATACAATAAAATTTAGCATCATGTCTTGACCATATCACATCACAACATGCCCTGCAAAAACAAGTTAGACGTCCTCTACTTTGTTGTTGCAAGTTTTACGTGGCTGCTACGGGCTTAAGCAAGAACCAATCTTACCTAGGCATCAAAACCACAACGATAGTTTGTCAAGTTGGTGCTGTTTTAACCTTCGCAAGGACCGGGCCTAGCCACACTCGGTTCAACTAAAGTTGGAGAAACTGTCACCTGCTAGCCACCTTTGTGCAAAGCACGTCGGGAGAACCGGTCTCGCGTAAGCGTACGCGTAATGTCGGTCCGGGCCGCTTCGTCCAACAATACCGCCGAACCAAAATATGACATGCTAGTAGGTAGTATGACTTATATCGCCCACAACTCACTTGTGTTCTACTCGTGCAAATAACATCAACACATAAAACCTAGGCTCGGATGCCACTGTTGGGGAACGTAGTAATTTCAAAAAAAAATCCAAGATCATGGTGATGCATAGCAACAAGAGGGGAGAGTGTGATCTACGTACCCTCGTAGACCGATAGCGGAAGCATTAGGACAACGCGGTTGATGTAGTCGTACGTCTTCACGACCCGACCGATCAAGCACCGAAACTATGGCACCTCCGAGTTTTAGCACACGTTCAGCTCGATGATGATCCCCGGACTCCGATCCAGCAAAGTGTCGGGGAAGAGTTCCGTCAGCACGACGGCGTGGTGACGATCTTGATGTACTACCGTCGCAGGGCTTCGCCTAAGCACCGCTACAATATTATCGAGGATTATGGTGGAAGGGGGCACCGCACACGGCTAAGAATATGATCACGTGGATCAACTTGTGTATTCTTGGGGTGCCCCCCTGCCCCCGTATATAAAGGAGCAAGGGGGAGGAGGCCGGCCCTAGGAGGGGCGCGCCAGGGAGTAGGATTCCTACTCCTAGTTGGAGTAGGTTTCCTCCTTTCCTAGTCCAACTAGGAGAAGGGGGGAAAGGGGGGAAGAGGGGAAGGAAGGGAGAGAGGGGCCGCGCCCCAAACCCCTTGTCCAATTCGGACTGGGCTTGGGAGGGGCGCGCGCCACCTCCTGGTCCTTCCCACTAAGGCCCATTAAGGCCCATTGCTTCTTCCTCGTATTCCCGTAACTCCCCGGTACCTCTGAAAATACCCGAATCACTCGGAACCTTTCCGATGTCCGAATATAGTCGTCCAATATATCGATCTTTACGTCTCGACCATTTAGAGACTCCTCGTCATGTCCCCGACCTCATCCGGGACTTCGAACTCCTTCGGTACATCAAAACTCATAAACTCATAATATAACTATCATCGAAACCTTAAGCGTGCGGACCTTACGGGTTCGAGAACAATGTAGACATGACCGAGACACGTCTCCGGTCAATAACCAATAGCGGAACCTAGATGCTCATATTGGCTCCCACATATTCTACGAAGATCTTTATCGGTCAGACCGCATAACAACATACGTTGTTCCCTTTGTCATCGGTATGTTACTTGCCCGAGATTCGATCGTCGGTATCTCAATACCTAGTTCAATCTCGTTACCGACAAGTCTCTTTACTCGTTTCGTAATACATCATCTCGCAACTAACTCATTAGTTGCAATGCTTGCAAGGCTTATGTGATGTGCATTACCGAGAGGGCCCAGAGATACCTCTCCGACAAACGGAGTGACAAATCCTAATCTCGAAATACGCCAACCCAACATGTACCTTCGGAGACACCTGTAGAGCTCCTTTATAATCACCCAGTTACGTTGTGACGTTTGGTAGCACACAAAGTGTTCCTCCGGCAAACGGGAGTTGCATAATCTCATAGTCATAGGAACATGTATAAGTCATGAAGAAAGCAATAGCAACATACTAAACAATCGGGTGCTAAGCTAATGGAATGGGTCATGTCAATCACATCATTCTTCTAATGATGTGATCCCGTTAATCAAATAACAACTCTTTTGTTTATGGTTAGGAAACATAACCATCTTTGATTAACGAGCTAGTCAAGTAGAGGCATACTAGTGACACTCTGTTTGTCTATGTATTCACACATGTATTATGTTTCCAGTTAATACAATTCTAGCATGAATAATAAACATTTATCATGATATAAGGAAATAAATAATAACTTTATTATTGCCTCTAGGGCATATTTCCTTCACAAAGTGCCAAGCATTAAGCATGGCAAAGTCATAGCAAAATCAATCTAAGAACATAGTGGATACTAGGGATTAATCCGTAACAAAACTAACTCGATTACATGATGAATCTCATCCAACTCCTCATCGACCAGCGAGCCTATGAAGGGATTACTCACTCCCAGTGGGGAGCATCATGGAATTGGCGATGGAGAAAGGTTGGTGATGACGAAGAACAAAGATCCCCCTCTCCGGAGCCCCAAACGGACTCCAGATCTGCCCTCCCGAGGAAGAACAGGGCTTGGTGGCGGCTCCGTCCCGAGGAAGAACAGGGCTTGGTGGCGGCTCCGTCTCGTGGATCGTGATAATTCTTTCTTCCTGATTTTTTTCTGAAATAATGTGATTTAATAGTATCAGGGGGTCATCAGCGGGGCCACTAGGTGGGTACAACCCACCTGGGCACGCTAGGAGAGGGGGCGCCCCCTGGTGGGTTGTGCCCACCCAGGTGCCCCTCTCCGGCAGGTCTTGGCTCCAGAAATTCTTATTATTGATATAAAAAAACCCTTGCAAAGTTTCGTTCCATTCCGGGAACTTTAATTTCTGCACAAAGACAACACCATGGTAGTTCTGCTGAAAACAGCGTCAGTCCGGGGTTAGTTTCATTCAAATCATGCAAATTAGAGTCCAAAACAAGAGGAAAAGCGTTAGGAAAAGTAGATACATTGGAGACGTATCACTTGCACACTTTGTTAGCACCTTTAGGATCGACAAAACCTTTTGGTTGCATCATATACAACTCTTCTTTAAGAAATCCATTAAGGAATGCGGTTTTGACATCCATTTGCCAAATTTCATAATCATAAAATGCGGCAATTGCTAACATGATTCGGACAGACTTAAGCATCGCTACGGGTGAGAAAGTCTCATCGTAGTCAACTCCTTGAACTTGTCGAAAACCTTTCGCAACAAGTCAAGCTTTGTAGACAATAACATTACGTCAGCGTCAGTTTTCTTCTTGAAGATCCATTTATTCTCTATGGCTTGCTGATCGTCGGGCAAGTCAACCAAAGTCCATACTTTGTTCTCATACATGGATCCCATCTCAGATTTCATGGCCTCAAGCCATTTCGCGGAATCTGGGCTCATCATCACTTCCTCATAGTTCGTAGGTTCGTCATGGTCTAGTAACATGACTTCCAGAACAGGATTATCGTACCACTCTGGTGCAGACCTTACTCTGGTTGACCTACGAGGTTTGGTAGAAACTTGAGCTAAAGTTTCATGATCATCATCATTAACTTCCTCACTAATTGGTGTAGGCATCACTGGAACTAATTTTTGTGATGAACCATTTTCCAATTCGAGAGAAGGTACAACTACCTCATCAAGTTCTACTTTCCTCCCACTCACTTCTTTCGAGAGAAACTCCTTTATAGAAAGGATCCATTTTTAGCAACAAATATCTTGCCTTCGGATCTGTGATAGAAGGTGTACCCAACAGTTTCTTTTGGGTATCCTATGAAGACACATTTCTTCAATTTGGGTTCGAGCTTATCAGGTTGAAGCTTTCTCACATAAGCATCGCAGCCCCAAACTTTAAGAAACGACAGTTTAGGTTTCTTGCCAAACCACAATTCATATGGTGTCGTCTCAACGGATTTAGATGGTGCCCTATTTAATGTGAATGCAGCCGTCTCTAAATCATAACCCCAAAATGATAGTGGTAAATCGGTAAGATAAATCATAGATCGCACCATATCTAATAAAGTATGGTTATGACATTCAGACACGCCATTACGCTGTGGTGTCCTAGGTGGCGTGAGTTGTGAAACTATTCCACATTGTTTCAAATGAAGACCAAACTCGTAACTCAAATATTCGCCTCCGCGATCAGATCATAGAAACTTTATTTTATTGTTACGATGATTTTCACTTCACTCTAAAATTCTTTGAACTTTTCAAATGTTTCATACTTATGTTTCATAGATACACCCATATCTGCTCAAATCATCTGCGAAGGTCAGAAAATAACGATACCCGCCGCGAGCCTCAACACTCATCGGACCACATACATCAGTATGTATTATTTCCAATAAGTCAGTGGCTCGCTCCATTATTCCGGAGAACGGAGTCTTAGTCATCTTCCCATGAGGCGTGGTTCGCAAGCATCAAGTGGTTCATAATCAAGTGATTCCAAAAGCCCATCAGCATAGAGTTTCTTCATGCACTTTACACCAATATGACCTAAACGGCAGTGCCACAAATAAGTTGCACTATCATTATTAACTTTGCATCTTTTTGTTTCAATATTATGAATATGTGTATCACTACGATCGAGATTCAATATAAATAGAACAATCATTATTCTCTGATTTAAATGAATAACCGTCTCGCATCAAACAAGATCCAGATATAATGTTCATGCTCAATGTTGGCACCAAATAACAATTATTCAGGTCTAAAACTAATCCCGAAGGTAGATGTAGAGGTAGTGTGCCGACGGTGATCACATCGACCTTCAAACCATTCCGACGTGCATTGTCACCTCATCCTTAGCCAATCTTCGTTTAATCCGTAGCCCCTATTTCGAGTTGCAAATATGAGCAACAGAACCAGTATCAAATACCCAGACGCTAGTACGAGCATTAGTAAGGTACACATTAATAACATGTATATCAAATATACCTTTCACTTTGCCATCCTTCTTATCCGCCAAATACTTGGTGCAGTCCCACTTCTAGTGACCAGTCCCTTTGCAGTAGAAGCACTCAGTTTCAGGCTTAGGTCCAGACTTGGGCTTCTTCCCAGGAGCAGCAACATGCTTGTTACTCTTCTAGAAGTTCCCCTTCTTCCCTTTGCCCTTTTTCTTGAAATTAGTGGTCTTGTTTGTTGGGGAACGTAGCATGTAATTTCAAAAAAATCCTATGATCACGCAAGATCTATCTAGAATATGCATAGCAACAAGACGGGGAGAGTGTGTCCATGTACCCTATAGACCGAAAGCGGAAGCGTTAGGTTAACGCGGTTGATGTAGTCGAACGTCCTCACGATCCAACCGATCCAAGTACCGAACGTACGGCACCTCCGTGTTCAACACACATTCAGCTCGATGACGTCCCTCGAGCTCTTGATCCAGTAGAGAGTTAAGGGAGAGTTCCGACAACACGACGGCGTGGTGATGGTGATGGTGATGTGATCCGGGCAGGGCTTCGCCTAAGCACTACGATGCTATGATCGGAGGAGTAAACTGTGGAGGGGGGCACCACATACGGCTAAGAAACAACTGTTGTACCTTTGGGGTGCCCCCTGCCCACATATATAAAGGAGGGGGAGGAGGAAGCCAGCCCAAGGGGGGGGCGCCAAGAGGGGGAGTCCTACTAGGACTCCGTTCCTAGTAGGATTCGGCCCCCTTTCCTTCCAACAGAGAGGGGGAAAGGGGAAAGGAGGGAGAAGGAGAAGGAAAGAGGGGGGCCGCGCCCCCTCCCGTGGCCTGCCTCCTGTCTTCCACTATGGCCCATTAGGCCCATTAACTTTCCCGGGGGGTCCGGTAGCCTCCCGGTACTCCAAAAAATCCCCGAACCTTATCGGAACCATTACGGTGTCCGTATATAACCTTCCAATATATCAATCTTTACCTCTCGACCATTTAGAGACTCCTCGTCATGTTCGTGATCTCACCCGGGACTCCGAACAAACTTCGGTCACCAAAACACATAACTCATAATACAAATCGTCATTGAACGTTAAGCGTGCGGACCCTACGGGTTCGAGAACTATGTAGACATGACCGAGACACATCTCCGTTCAATAACCAATAGCGGAACCTGGATGCTCATATTGGCTCCTACATATTCTACGAAGATCTTTATCGGTCAAACCACATAACAACATACATTGTTCCCTTTGTCATCGGTATGTTACTTGCCCGAGATTCGATCGTCGGTATCCTTGTACCTAGTTCAATCTCGTTACCGGCAATTCTTTACTCATTCCTTAATGCATCATCCCGCAACTAACTCATTAGACACATTGCTTGCAAGGCTTATAGTGATGTGCATTACCGAGAGGGCCCAGAGACACCTATTCGATACACGAAGTGACAAATCCTAATCTTGATCTATGCCAACTCAACAAACACCTTCGGAGACACCTGTAGAGCATCTTTATAATCACCCAGTTACGTTGTGACGTTTGATAGCACACAAGGTGTTCCTCCGGTATTCGGGAGTTGCATAATCTCATAGTTAGAGGAATATGTATAAGTCGTGAAGAAAGTAGTAGCAATAAAACTGAACGATCATTATGCTAAGTTAACAGATGGGTCTTGTCCATCACATCATTCTCTAATGATGTGATCCCGATCATCAAATGACAATACATGTCTATGGTCAGGAAACTTAACCATCTTTGGTTAACGAGCTAGTCAAGTAGAGGCATATTAGGGGCACTCTGTTTGTTTATGTATTCACACATGTACAAAGTTTCCGGTTAGTACAACTCTAGCATAAATAATAAACATTTATCATGATATAAGGAAATATAAATAACAACTTTATTATTGCCTCTAGGGCATATTTCCTTTAGTCTCCCACTTGCACTAGAGTCAATAATCTAGTTCACATCACCATGTGATTTAACAACAATAGTTCACATCACCCAAAGAGTACTAAGGTGTGATCATGTTTTGCTTGTGAGAGAAGTTTAGTCAATAGGTCTGCCACATTCAGATCCATATGTATTTTGCAAATTTCTATGTCTACAATGCTCTTCATGGAGCTACTCTAGCTAATTGGTCCCACTTTTAATATGTATTCAGATGGAGACTCGGAGTCATCCAGATCAGTGTTAAAGCTTGCGTCGACGTAACTCTTTACGATGAAATCTTATCACCTCCATAACCGAGAAATATTTCCTTAGTCCTCTAAGGATAATTTTGACCGCAATCCAGTGATCTACCACTGGTACACGTCAGTTCTAAACAAACGGTTTTTAACCCCTTTTCACGACGGCATTTGGAACCATCACCAAGTGAGTGTGGGCGATAGGGGGGTCCTTCCCACACGACCCTGGAACCGTCGAAATGAGGTCGTGTGCGACCGGCGAGCACTCAAATACGGAAATATGTATAGTAGAGCTAAAAAACAATTATAAGGCGAAATTGTTTCCGGTCACATGTACACCCCACACAGTCAGTCCCCGCTAAACGTTTCCGTTCGTATGCACATCCCACATAGTCACTCCAAGGAAAACGTTTCCGTTCGTATGCACATCCCACATAGTCACTCCAAGGAAAATGTTTCCGTTCATAGGTACATCACACACAAATTTCCCGTTAAATCGTTTGTGTTATTGAATGTATCACACACGGTCCGTAGAAGAAACTGTGTGGCGAAGGTTGTCCATCACACACAGTTTTTATGTGGTAAACGTTTGCGCAAGGTGGCCTAACGCAAACAGTTTTCAAGAGAAAGTTGTGTGTGATTGTTCATTGATCCAACACAGTTTATTCCTAGAAAATGTGTGTGTTGCCTGAGGTCATCGCCCACGGTATTTTTTCAACAACCGTTTGCAATAGCAAAACAAAATTAGCAGGCTAATTATCTGATTATTCATAATACATTTATTAATCTAATTGACATTTCATATTAAGCACACAATATATTTCATTTCCATATTAAGGAAGCAGAATTTCATAATTGAAATACACCAAAGTACAACATGATATAGCTTCAGCACTCAGCTACCCCATTACACAACTGCACCAGCAGCAAGTTCCACATGCAACATGTAGAACCTTTCGAAATTAGCATCATAGACGGTATATAGACAGATGCATCTCATCCGGAAAACTGCTGAAGTGGAAGGCGAATATTGAGCCTTCATTCATGTTGAAGGTCTTTGCAACTTTAGGCCAGTGCATGTGGATGATTGACCGTCCCTCCTTCGTCCTCTTCAGGAACACTTCAATATTGAACCGTGGGTGTTGTATGTAAACCTTCCTCGCCTCCTGACCATAGAGGTGGTTTGAGAGGTAATCATCAGTGAACTGCTTTGGAAAGGCCTGAAAGCAAGGATGTGCATAAGTATCTTCTCTATATTGGAAATGGGGCAAAGGAGTAAAAAAGGCAATAGTTAGTACCATCTTGTAGTGAACTGATGTCTTCTTCATTGTGCAGACAAAGATCTTGTTGTTTCTTCTCGCTAATTTCTTTATCCTAACAATCTTTCTGAGTTTCTTGGTTTGATTGATATTCATGGACAACTCATTTCCCCATATGCAAAAAGGGTCGAACAGTGGGTCAAAACCTCTGACAGCAGGACCTACAAGTTGGGGAACGTAGTAATTTCAAAATTTTCCTATGCACACGCAAGATCATGGTGATGCATAGCAACGAGAGGGGAGAGTGTTGTCTACGTACCCTCGTAGACCGAAAGCGGAAGCATTAGCACAATGCGGTTGATGTAGTCGGACGTCTTCACGGCCCGACCGATCAAGCACCGAAAATACGACACCTCCAAGTTCTAGCACACGTTCAGCTCGATGACGATCCCCGGACTCCGATCCAGCAAAGTGTCGGGGAAGAGTTCCGTCAGCACGACGGCATGGTGACGATCTTGATGTTCTACCGTCGCAGGGCTTCGCCTAAGCACCGCTACAATATTATCGAGGATTATGGTGGAGGGGGCAGCGCACACGGCTAAGAGAACGATCACGAAGATCAACTTGTGTGTCTATGGGGTACCCCCTGGCCACGTATATAAAGGAGTGGAGAAGGGGAGGGGCCGGCCCTCTCTATGGCGCGCCCTAGGGGAGTCCTACTCCCATCGGGAGTAGGATTCCCTCTTTCCTAGTAGAACTAGGAGCCCTTCCAAGTAGTAGGAGTAGGAGGGAAGGAAAGGGAAGGGAAAAGGAGAAGGAAGGAAGGGGCGCCCCCCTTCCCTAGTCCAATTCGGACCAGACCAAGGCGAGGGGTGCGGCCACCCTTGAGGCCCTTTTCCTTCTTTCCCGTATGGCCCAATAAGGCCCAATACGTATTCCCGTAACTCTCCGGTACTCCGAAAAATACCCGAATCACTCAGAACCTTTCCGATGTCCGAATATAGTCGTCCAATATATCGATCTTTACGTCTCGACCATTTCGAGACTCCTCGTCATGTCCCCGATCTCATCCGGGACTCCGAACTCCTTCGGTACATCAAAACTCATAAACTCATAATATAATTGTCATCGAAACCTTAAGCGTGCGGACCCTACGGGTTCGAGAACAATGTGGACTTGACCGAGACACGTCTCCGGTCAATAACCAATAGCGGAACCTGAATGCTCATATTGGCTCCCACATATTCTACGAAGATCTTTATCAGTCAGACCGCATAACAACATACGTTGTTCCCTTTGTCATCGGTATGTTACTTGCCCGAGATTCGATCATCGGTATCTCAATACCTAGTTCAATCTCGTTAACGACAAGTCTCTTTACTCGTTCCGTAATACATCATCTCGCAACTAACTCATTAGTTGCAATGCTTGCAAGGCTTTGGGTGATGTGCATTACCGAGAGGGCCCAGAGATACCTCTTCGACAATCGGAGTGACAAATCCTAATCTCGAAATACGCCAACCCAACAAGTACCTTCGGAGATACCTGTAGAGCACCTTTATAATCACCCAGTTACGTTGTGACATTTGGTAGCACACAAAGTGTTCCTATGGTAAACGGGAGTTGCATAATCTCATAGTCATAGGAACATGTATAAGTCATGAAGAAAGCAATAGCAACAAATTAAACGATCAAGTGCTATGCTAACGGAATGGGTCAAGTCAATCACATCATTCTCCTAATGATGTGATCCCGTTAATCAAATGACAACTCATGTCTATGGTTAGGAAATATAACCATCTTTAATCAACGAGCTAGTCAAGTAGAGGCATACTAGTGACACTCTGTTTGTCTATGTATTCACACATGTATTATGTTTCCGGTTAATACAATTCTAGCATGAATAATAAACATTTATCATGATATAAGGAACTATATAATAACTTTATTATTGCCTCTAGGGCATATTTCCTTCAGTCTCCCACTTGCACTAGAGTCAATAATCTAGTTCACATCACCATGTGATTTAACATCAATAGTTTACATCACCATGTGATTAACACCCATAGTTCACATCGACATGTGACCAACACCCAAAGGGTTTACTAGAGTCAATAATCTAGTTCACATCGCTATGTGATTAACACCCAAAGAGTACCGGGGTGTGATCATGTTTTGCTTGTGAGAGAATTTTAGTCAACGGGTCTGCCACATTTAGATCCGTAAGTATTTTGCAAATTTCTATGTCAACAATGCTCTGCATAGAGCTAGTCTAGCTAATTGCTCCCTGTCGATGTCAAAACCGGCGGATCTCGGGTAGGGGGTCCCAAACTGTGCGTCTAGGCCGGATGGTAACAGGAGGCAGGGGACACGATGTTTTACCCAGGTTCGGGCCCTCTTGATGGAGGTAAAACCCTATGTCCTGCTTGATTAATATTGATGATATGGGTAGTACAAGAGTATATCTACCACGAGATCAGAGAGGCTAAACCCTAGAAGCTAGCCTATGGTATGATTGTTGTCCGTCCTACGGACTAAAACCCTCCGGTTTATATAGACACCGGAGAGGGCTAGGGTTACACAGAGTCGGTTACAATGGTAGGAGATCTACATATCCGTATCGCCAAGCTTGCCTTCCACGCCAAGGAAAGTCCCCTCTGGACACGGGACGAAGTCTTCAATCTTGTATCTTCATAGTCTAGGAGTCCGTCCGAAGGTATAGTCCGGCTATCCGGACACCCCCTAATCCAGGACTCCCTCAGTAGCCCCCGAACCAGGCTTCAATGACGACGAGTCCGGCGCGCAAATTGTCTTCGACATTGCAAGGCGGGTTCTCCTCCAAATTTCGTGTACCTGTTGAATAGTGTCCGGTTTGTTGTAAATTAGCGCTCCTTGGCTTCTACGCCCAATAATGGCCGTCTTCCACGTGTCAAACGAATACGAAAAGTCAGGGTGTTTTTTGTTATATTTACACCCCTAGCCGCGTGAATGAGACGCCTATTTAAGGGGACGAGGATTTAGATCCAAACCACACCTTCTCCCCCCCGCGAGTATTCATCAGAGCGTATTCGACAGAGGTCCATTCTATCATGGCCGGCCGCTGCAACTCCTCCTCTCGCCCTTCCAGCCCTCACCCTGGAGATTGGAAGAGGTGTTCCATCCCGTACAGCGAGCTAGTGACGCTCCAGACCAAGGGATTTCTCCCCCCGGCCTATATGGTCCCGGTTCGAGCCGGACTTGCCACCTATAATGGCGGAGAGCAAGCGGAGAGCGCCCCCAATCCCTCCAAAGTAGAGCGGGTATGCCTTGTCCCTTACTTAATAAGAGGGCTCGGATTTCCAATTCATTCGTTTCTCCGTGGGCTTCTGGAGTTCTATGGCCTCCAGCTGCACAACCTCACGCCTGCCTCCATATTGCATATCGCGGGCTTCGTAGCCCTTTGCGAGTTGTTTTTGGGCTGCGAGGCGCATTTCGCGTTGTGGAAAAGGCTATTCTGCCTTGTGCCCCGCTCTAAGGAGGGGTCAATATATCAAGTGGGCGGAGCCGAAGTGTGGCGCATCGCCGGGACCGGATATCTATCCGGAACCCCAAAGAAGGCGTCCGAGGACTGGCCTTCGGAATGGTTTTATATAGAGGACGTCCCGCTGCCGGATCCTGTCCGGATCGGCCTCCCTGAGTTCGATAGTGCTCCCCTAAAGAAGCGCCTAAGCTGGCGTCCACGGAGCCCTCAGAGGGAAAGTGACAGGGACGTTCTTTACCTGATGGGCCGGATAAGATTGTTAGCTCATTCCAGACTGACCATGATCGGGGTCATGGCCGTATGCATCATGCGAGGGGTGCAGCCGCTTCAGTATAAAGGCCGCCCCATGTGGGACTTCAACGGGGAGGACGATGCCACCCGCCACGGCTGTAAGGGGCCGGATTCGGCTGCCGCTCTAATAAAGACCTTGTCCGCTTTGTACAAGGGAGAAGAGGAGGAATTTCTCCGCGTCAACCCACAGGGTGGATTTTCTATGTACAATCCCCCAATTTGGGTAAGTGGACACTTTTACTTGCCCATCCGTTTTATATTCCCATCGCTAAATATTCAGTCTAACGACTTCAATGCAGGAACTGCGCCAGGCTGTTAAAGAAATAAACAACCCTCCTCCACAACCCGAGGATCCGGGACGGTCCCTCGACCCGGCCTCTCAAGAGGATCCAGACTTATCTGTGGAGCTGATTGATGGGGTGTTCGATCAATTGAGCAAGGACAACGCCTTGGTGGCCATTACGGCCGATTACCCATGGCTACTCCCAGCCTCACAGGTAACTGAGACCGAAGTCCCAACACTTTGGAAAGGGATCTATCCTCGCGTGTTTTCGATTGCCGTATGACAACCGTGTTTTGCAGGGGGGTCCTTGAGACGGGAAGCCGAGCCTGCGGCGACTAGCCAACGAGGGGCGGCAAGGCCCCGCGGGCTGAAAAGAAGTGCGGTCTGTTGGGTAACGTAGCAGAAATTCAAAAAATTTCCTACGTAACACCAAGATCTATCTATGGAGAGACCAGCAACGAGTAGAAAGGGGAGTGCATCTACATACCCTTGTAGATCGCTAAGCGGAAGCGTTCAAGTGAACGGGGTTGATGGAGTCGTACTCGTCGTGATTCAGATCACCGATGATCAAGTGCCGAACGGACGGCACCTCCGCGTTCGACACACGTACAGCCCGGTGACGTCTCCCACGCCTTGATCCAGCAAGGAGAGAGGGAGAGGTTGAGGAAGACTCCATCCAGCAGCAGCACAACGGCGTGGTGGTGGTGGAGGAGCGTGGCAATCCCGCAGGGCTTCGCCAAGCACCATGGGAGAAGAGGAGGAGGGAGAGGGGCAGGGCTGCACCAACGAGAGATCAAATCGCGTGTTATGGGCAGCCCCATGCCTCAATATATATAGGGGGAGGGGAGGGCTGCACCCCCTTTAGGGTTTCCCACCCCCAAGGGGTGCGGCCAGCCCTAGATGGGAAAGGGGCGGCGGCCAAGGGAGGATTCCCTCCCCCCCAAGGCACCTAGGAGGTGCCTTCCCCTCCTAGGACTCTTCCTTAGGGTTCCCCTTTGACCCTAGGCGCATGGGCCATGAGGGAAGTGGCGCCCCAGCCCACTTTGGGCTGGATCCCTTCCCAATTCAGCCCATGTGGCCCCCCGGGGCAGGTGGCCCCACCCGGTGGGCCCCCGGGACCCTTCCGGTGGTCCCGGTACAATACCGATGACCCCGAAACTTGTCCCGATGGCCGAAACAGGACTTCCTATATATAAATCTTTACCTCCGGACCATTCCGGAACTCCTCGTGACGTCCGGGATCTCATCCGGGACTCCGAACAACATTCGGTAACCACATACAAGCTTCCTTTATAACCCTAGCGTCACCGAACCTTAAGTGTGTAGACCCTACGGGTTCGGGAGACATGCAGACATGACCGAGACGTTCTCCGGTCAATAACCAACAGCGGGATCTGGATACCCATGTTGGCTCCCACATGTTCCACGATGATCTCATCGGATGAACCACGATGTCAAGGACTTAATCAATCCCGTATTCAATTCCCTTTGTCTATCGGTATGTTACTTGCCCGAGATTCGATCGTCGGTATCCAATACCTTGTTCAATCTCGTTACCGGCAAGTCACTTTACTCGTTCCGTAACACATCATCCCGTGATCAACTCCTTGGTCACATTGCGCATATGATGATGTCCTACCGAGTGGGCCCAGAGATACCTCTCCGTTTACACGGAGTGACAAATCCCAGTCTCGATCCGCATAAAACAATAGATACTTTCGGAGATACCTGTAGTGCACCTTTATAGTCACCCAGTTACGTTGTGACGTTTGATACACCCAAAGCACTCCTACGGTATCCAGGAGTTACACGATCTCATGGTCAAAGGAAGAGATACTTGACATTGGCAAAGCTCTAGCAAATGAACTACACGATCTTTTGTGCTAGTCTTAGGATTGGGTCTTGTCCATCACATCATTCTCCTAATGATGTGATCCCGTTATCAACGACATCCAATGTCCATAGCCAGGAAACCATGACTATCTGTTGATCACAACGAGCTAGTCAACTAGAGGCTCACTAGGGACATATTGTGGTCTATGTATTCACACGTGTATTACGATTTCCGGATAATACAGTTATAGCATGAATAAAAGACAATTATCATGAACAAGGAAATATAATAATAATACTTTTATTATTGCCTCTAGGGCATATTTCCAACAGTCTCCCACTTGCACTAGAGTCAATAATCTAGTTCACATCGCCATGTGATTAACACTCACAGGTCACATCGCCATGTGACTAATACCCAAGAGTTTACTAGAATCAGTAGTCTAGTTCACATCACTATGTGATTAACACTCAATGAGTTTTATGTTTGATCATGTTGCTTGTGAGAGAGGTTTTAGTCAACAGGTCTGAACCTTTCAGATCCGTGTGTGCTTTACAAATCTCTATGTCATCTCCTAGATGCAGCTACCACGCTCTATTTGGAGCTATTCCAAATAACTGTTCTACTTGGAGCTATTCTAAATTATTGCTCCATTATATGTATCCGGTCTCTCTACTCAGAGCTATCCGGATAGGTGTCAAGCTTGCATCGTCGTAACCTTTACGACGAACTCTTTTACCACCTCCATAATCGAGAAAATTCCTTAGTCCACTAGTTACTAAGGATAACTTTGACCGCTGTCCTGTGAGCCATTCTTGGATCACTCTTGTACCCCTTGACTGACTCATGGCAAGGCACACTTCAGGTGCGGTACACAGCATAGCATACTGAGGAGCCTACGTCTTAAGCATAGGGGACGACCTTCGTCCTTTCTCTCTATTCTGCCGTGGTCGAGCTTTAAGTCTTAACTTCGTACCTTACAACTCAGGCAAGAACTCCTTCTTTGACTGGTCCATCTTGAACACCTTCAAGATCATGTCAAGGTATGTGCTCATTTGAAAGTATTATTAAGCATTTTGATCTATCCTTATAGATCTTGATGCTCAATGCTCAAGCAGCTTAATCCAGGCTTTCCATTGAAAAACACTTTCAAAATAACCCTATATGCTTTCTAGAAATTCTACGTCATTTATGATCAACAATATGTCAACAACATATACTCATCAGAAATTCTATAGTGCTCCCACTCACTTCTTTGGAAATACAAGTTTCTCATAAACTATGTACAAACCCAAAATCTTTGATCATCATCAAAGCATACATTCCAACTCCGAGATGCTTACTCCAGTCCTTAGAAGAATCGCTGGAGCTAGCATACCTTTTAGCATCCTCAGGATTGACAAAACTTTTCTGATTGTATTGTATACAACCTTTCCTTACGAAAACTAGTAAGGAAACTTGTTTTGACATCCATCTGCCAGATTTCATAAATGCAGCTTATGCTAACATGAATCCGACGGACTTAAGCATCGCTACGGATGAGAAAATCTCATCGTAGTCAACTCCTTGAACTTGTGAAAAACTTTTTGCCACAAGTCGAGCTTCATGGATGGTGACATTACCATCCACGTCCGTCTTCTTCTTAAAGATCCATTTATCTTAATGGCTTGCCGATCATCGGGCAAGTCCACCAAAGTCCATGGACCCGTTCTCGGATTTTATGGCCTCGAGCCATTTATCGGAATCCGGGCCCACCATCGCTTCTCCATAGCTCGTAGGTTCATTGTTGTCTAGCAACATGACCTTCAAGACAGGATTACTTACCACTCTGAAGTAGTACGCATCCTTGTCATCCTACGAGGTTTGGGAGTGACTTGATCCGAAGTTTCATGATCAATATCATAAGCTTCCACTTCAATTGGTGTAGGTGCCACAGGAACAACTTCCTGTGCCCTGCCACACACTAGTTGAAGAGACGGTTCAATAACCTCATCAAGTCTCCACCATCCTCCCACTCAACTCTTTCGAGAGAAACCTTTCCTCGAGAAAGGACCCGATTCTAGAAACAATCCATATTGCTTTCGGATCTGAATTAGGAGGTATACCCAACTGTTTTGGGTTTCCTATGAAGATGCATTTTATCCGCTTTGGGTTCGAGCTTATCAACCTGAAACTTTTTCATATAAGCGTCGCAGCCCCAAACTTTAAGAAACGACAACTTAGGTTTCTCTAAACCATAATTCATACGGTGTCATCTCATCGGAATTACGTGGTGCCCTATTTAAAGTGAATGTGGTTGTCTCTAATGCCTAACTCATGAACAATAGTGGTAATTCGATAAGAGACATCATGGTACGCACCATATCCAATAGGGTGCAACTATGATGTTCGGACACACCATCACACTATGGTGTTCCAGGTGGTATTAATTGCGAAACAATTTCCACAATGTCTTAATTGTGTGCCAAAACTCGTAACTCAGATACTCATCTCTATGATCATATCATAGACATTTTATCCTCTTGTCACAATGATCTTCTACTTCACTCTGAATTTATTTGAACCATTCAATAATTCAGACTTGTGTTTCATCAAGTAAATATTCTCAACATCTACTCGAATCATCTGTGAAGTAAGAACATAACGATATTCACTGCATGCCTCAGCACTCATTGGACTGCACACATCAAAATGTGTTACTTCCAAGAAGTTGCTATCTTGTTCCATCTTACTGAAACCGAGGCTTTTCAGTCATCTTGCCCATGTGGTATGATTTGCATATCTCAAGTGATTCAAAATCAAGTGAGTTCAAACGGTCCATTTGCATGGAGTTTCTTCATGCATATATACCAATAGACATGGTTCGCATGTCTCACACTTTTCAAAAACGAGTGAGTCCAAAGATCCATCAACATGGAGCTTCTTCATGCGTTTTATACCAATATGACTTACATGGCAGTGCCACAAGCAAATGGTACTATCATTACTATCTTATATCTTTTGGCATGAAAATGTGTATCACTACGATCGAGATTCAATAAACCATTCAGGTTTAATACTAATCTTGATGGTAGAGGGAGCGTGCGATGTTTGATTATATCAAACTTGGAAACACTTCCAACACATATCGTCAGCTCTCCTTTAGCTAGTCTCCGTTTATTCCGTAGCTTTTATTTCGAGTTACTAACACTTAGCAACCGAACCGGTATCTAATACCCTGGTGCTACTAGGAGTACTAGCAAAGTACACATCAACACAATGTATATCCAATATACTTCTATCGACCTTGCCAGCCTTCTCATCTACCAAGTATCTAGGGTAATGCTGCTCCAGTAGCTGTTCCCCTTATTACAAAAGCACTTAGTCTCGGGTTTGGGTTCAACCTTGGGTTTCTTCACTAGTGCAGCAGCCGATTTGCCGTTTCATGAAGTATCCCTTCTTGCCCTTGCCCTTCTTGAAACTAGTGGTTTCACCAACCATCAACAATTCATGCTCCTTCTTGATTTCTACTTTCGCGGTGTCAAACATCGTGAATACCTCAAGGATCATCATATCTATCCCTGATATGTTATAGTTCATCACGAAGCTCTAGCAGCTTGGTGGCAATGACTTTGGAGAAACATCACCATCTCATCTGGAAGATTAACTCCCACTTGATTCAAGTGATTGTTGCACTCAGACAATCTGAGCACAAGCTCAACGATTGAGCTTTTCTCCCTTAGTTTGCAGGCTAAGAAAATCGCCGGAGGTCTCATACCTCTTGACGTGGGCACGAGCCTGAAATCCCAATTTCAGCCCTCAAAACATCTCATATGTTCCGCGACGTTTCGAAAACGTCTTTGGTGCCTCTACTTAAACCATTTAACTGAACTATCATAGTTATCAAAACGTGCATGTTCGATGTTCGAAACATCCACAAACGACGTTTGGGGTTCAGCACACTGAGCGGTGCATTAAGGACATAAGCTTTCTACTGATCGCATAATCGCTACTATCAACTTTCAACTATAATTTTCTCTAGGAACATATCTAAACAGTAGAACTATAGCGCGAGCTACGACATAATTTGCAAAAGGTCTTTTGACTATGTTCAGGATAATTAAGTTCATCTTATGAACTCCCACTTAGATAGACATCCCTCTGGTCATCTAAGTGATCACATGATCCGAGTCAACTAGGCCGTGTCCGATCATCACGTGAGACGGACTAGTCATCATCGGTGAACATCTTCATGTTGATCGTATCTACTATACGACTCATGCTCGACCTTTCGGTCTCCGTGTTCCGAGGCCATGTCTGCACATGCTAGGCTCGTCAAGTTAACCCTAAGTGTTTTCGCTGTGTAAAACTGTCTTACACCCGTTGTATGTGAACGTAAGAATCCATCACACCCGATCATCACGTGGTGCTTAGAAGCGACGAACTGTAGCAACGGTGCACAGTTAGGGGAGAACACTTCTTGAAATTTTGTAAGGGATCATCTTATTTACTACCGTCGTCCTAAGTAAACAAGATGCATAAACATAATAAACATCACATGCAATTATATAGTTGTGACATGATATGGCCAATATCATATAGCTCCATTGATCTCCATCTTCGGGGCTCCATGATCATCTTGTCACCGGCATGACACCATGATCTCCATCATCATGATCTCCATCATCGTGTCTTCATGAAGTTGTCACGCCAACGACTACTTCTACTTCTATGGCTAACGCGTTTAGCAATAAAGTAAAGTAGTTTACATGGCGTTCTTCAATGACACGCAGGTCATACAATAAATAAAGACAACTCCTATGGCTCCTGCCGGTTGTCATACTCATCGACATGCAAGTCGTGAATCCTATTACAAGAACATGATCAATCTCATACATCACATATATCATTCATCACATCCTTTTGGCCATATCACATCACATAGCATACCCTGCAAAAACAAGTTAGACGTCCTCTAATTGTTGTTTGCATGTTTTACGTGGCTGCTATGGGTTTCTAGCAAGAACGTTTCTTACCTACGCAAGACCACAACGTGATATGCCAATTGCTATTTACCCTTCATAAGGACCCTTTTCATCGAATCCGTTCCGACTAAAGTGGGAGAGACTGGCACCCGCTAGCCACCTTATGCACCAAGTGCATGTCAATCGGTGGAACCTGTCTCACGTAAGAGTACGTGTAAGGTCGGTCCGGGCCGCTTCATCCCACAATACCGTCGAAACAAGATTGGACTAGTAACGGTAAGCATATTGAACAACATCAACGCCCACAACTACTTTGTGTTCTACTCGTGCAAAGAATCTACGCAATAGACCTAGCTCATGATGCCACTGTTGGGGAACGTAGCAGAAATTCAAAAAATTTCCTACGTAACACCAAGATCTATCTATGGAGAGACCAGCAACGAGTAGAAAGGGGAGTGCATCTACATACCCTTGTAGATCGCTAAGCGGAAGCGTTCAAGTGAACGGGGTTGATGGAGTCATACTCGTCGTGATTCAGATCACCGATGATCAAGTGCCGAACGGACGGCACCTCCGCGTTCGACACACGTACAGCCCGGTGACGTCTCCCACGCCTTGATCCAGCAAGGAGAGAGGGAGAGGTTGAGGAAGACTCCATCCAGCAGCAGCACAACGGCGTGGTGGTGGTGGAGGAGCGTGGCAATCCCGCAGGGCTTCGCCAAGCACCATGGGAGAAGAGGAGGAGGGAGAGGGGCAGGGCTGCACCAACGAGAGATCAAATCACGTGTTATGGGCAGCCCCATGCCTCAATATATATAGGGGGAGGGGAGGGCTGCGCCCCCTTTAGGGTTTCCCACCCCCAAGGGGTGCGGCCAGCCCTAGATGGGAAAGGGGCGGCGGCCAAGGGAGGATTCCCTCCCCCCCAAGGCACCTAGGAGGTGCCTTCCCCTCCTAGGACTCTTCCTTAGGGTTCCCCTTTGACCCTAGGCGCATGGGCCATGAGGGAAGTGGCGCCCCAGCCCACTTTGGGCTGGATCCCTTCCCACTTCAGCCCATGTGGCCCCCCGGGGCAGGTGGCCCCACCCGGTGGGCCCCCGGGACCCTTCTGGTGGTCCCAGTACAATACCGATGACCCCGAAACTTGTCCCGATGGCCGAAACAGGACTTCCTATATATAAATCTTTACCTCCGGACCATTCCGGAACTCCTCGTGACGTCCGGGATCTCATCCGGGACTCCGAACAACATTCGGTAACCACATACAAGCTTCCTTTATAACCCTAGCGTCATCGAACCTTAAGTGTGTAGACCCTACGGGTTCGGGAGACATGCAGACATGACCGAGACGTTCTCCGGTCAATAACCAACAGCGGGATCTGGATACCCATGTTGGCTCCCACATGTTCCACGATGATCTCATCGGATGAACCACGATGTCAAGGACTTAATCAATCCCGTATTCAATTCCCTTTGTCTATCGGTATGTTACTTGCCCGAGATTCGATCGTCGGTATCCAATACCTTGTTCAATCTCGTTACCGGCAAGTCACTTTACTCGTTCCGTAACACATCATCCCGTGATCAACTCCTTGGTCACATTGCGCATATGATGATGTCCTACCGAGTGGGCCCAGAGATACCTCTCCGTTTACACGGAGTGACAAATCCCAGTCTCGATCCGCATAAAACAATAGATACTTTCGGAGATACCTGTAGTGCACCTTTATAGTCACCCAGTTACGTTGTGACGTTTGATACACCCAAAGCACTCCTACGGTATCCAGGAGTTACACGATCTCATGGTCAAAGGAAGAGATACTTGACATTGGCAAAGCTCTAGCAAATGAACTACACAATCTTTTGTGCTAGTCTTAGGATTGGGTCTTGTCCATCACATCATTCTCCTAATGATGTGATCCCGTTATCAACGACATCCAATGTCCATAGCCAGGAAACCATGACTATCTGTTGATCACAACGAGCTAGTCAACTAGAGGCTCACTAGGGACATATTGTGGTCTATGTATTCACACGTGTATTATGATTTCCGGATAATACAGTTATAGCATGAATAAAAGACAATTATCATGAACAAGGAAATATAATAATAATACTTTTATTATTGCCTCTAGGGCATATTTCCAACACGGTCCGCACTGAGGCGCCGGCGCAAAGGTATAGCGCGCCATCTTATTCCCAGGAGTTATTCCTTCGAGGCATATTAACGCTCGTGCTCTCTTCAAGACGAAGAGACCTCGCCGGACTATATCCGGAGAGGTTGCCAATCGCGCCTCCACCAGCCAGGCTCCAAAGCCTGGTCCGGAAGCGGAGGCGAACACAAGGCGCACACCGGACGCTCCTCCGACAGAGGATGTGGACAGGTTGTCTGCCACCAATTCCGAGCTGGAGAGTGCCATGAACCATAGGCGTCGCCGGACAGTTCTTCGCGACGCTTGTTTCTCCCAAGAGGCATTGGATGCCTTCAATTCGGGAGATGCGTACCTCCGTGCCGCTCAAAATGGTCTAGCCAGAGCCATGGAGCAATATGTAAAGGACATATGGGTAAGAAAATTTTGGTAATTATATATATACCAGTAGCCCCCGAGACTTGAAACAGTTAGAATAACTGATTTAAGGATCATTTGTTATGCAGGTTCTTACAGAAAAGAATACCCTACTGTCCTAGGAGCTGGAGAGTGCAAAGCCCAACTTGAGGCCGCACTAGCCATGGCAGGGGAGCCCAAGGAGACCCCTCCGGTAATATACGCTTCGAAAGACAAGTATTGTGCGAAGTGCGGCATGGGTGCAAATCTGACAAATGAAATTGCAGATGGCGCCGGATTAAATCCGGAAGAGCAGCAACTCTGACGCTAGCTAAAGGCTGGTGAGAGCGTGCTGACAAAGGTGAGACGGGAGAAGAACGATCTCCAAGATGCCAACACCAAGCTGGGCGTTGAACTGAAGGATGTTCGTGCCCATCTGTTGGACTCCGTGAAGGAGAATCAGCGGCTTCGACGCGGCATATATAGTAAGTGCTTAAACGAACTTTGAAAAAAGAGTTCGGCGAGGAAGTCGACTAACAGAGTAATGTCTGTAGGTATGTTAACAGGTCGTCCTGCAAAGGAAATGCCCGGTTCTACGGGTGACCTTCTTCCCCAGCTCTCACAATTGCACGAGCGAGTTCGCAGGTGATGCAAACAGTCGCCCAGGCCTTGTGGCCATCCATCTCCATGCCCGAAGGCCTTGGAGAGCTTGTAGAGAAGCTGAAGGGAGCACGACGGCGCTTCCGATTGTGGAAGATGTCGGCCTGCCGTCAAGGCGCCAGGGAGGCCTGGGCCATGGTGAAGACGCGGTACACGAAGGCTGACCCAAACCACATGGCCGAGGTCACACCCGTGGGGCCCGATGGGAAGGAGATCCCTGTGAGCTTAGTATACGGCCAAGTAGAATTGGCCGCAAAGTATTCCCAACAGGACTATAAATTAGACAGCCTGTTAGATGGTTTTGAAGAGGAATACAATCAGTCAGATTGACTATGTAATTATAATTGACATGTGTAATGCCTTCTAGCCGGATTGTAGATCGTTTGTCATGGCCGACCTTTTTGCTTCAACCTCGGGACCTGACGGTCCGGAGTGTGTCCGAATACCCTCGCGGTTATATAAGAACCGGGGTATGCATGGAGACCAGGCATAGGGGTCATTAGTGCTTGAACAGACAAGTGCCCAACGAGTTATGTTATATTACATGGTTAGTAAGAAACATCTTCCAGGGAGAATAGTTCCGTTAGGGGTTCCTTTCCCTGGGAGGCATGCTCTAAAGTGCATGTCCATGTTGTGAAAAGAGACGCAGGGAAAACATCTGGGGGCGTATAGATAAATAAGTGAAAAAAGATCATCTTTAGTTCACCGACCGAATATTTCCTTAAGAACACTAGCTTTCGGCTTCACCCAGTCTGAGGTACACATCCGGCTGACTCGGCGGTAACAATCGCAGAGGTGCTCCCTTTACCACCTAGCCGAACAATCAGGAACATAGGGGTAAGCACGGGAGCCAGGCAACCTAGCTTGGCCAAAACTTAAGTCATATCGATGCATATAATGGTGAATAATAGGTACATGCGGAAGTGTGACACATGTGTTGGGCATGAAGCCCGTATAAATAAGCTTCTGTTTAAAGAAGCCCCCAAGTTTAATGAGCGCGGATAACGCGTCACTTTATGAGCCTTTGAAGGCTATAAGAGAAGAGGAGGGAGAAGGAGAGAAATGTAAGACAGAAAGTATATATAAAAAATGGACAGAGGAAGGAGATGAACACAGAGTCTGGCGCTAGGCATAGAATCTTCGGAGACGGGTTGCGTTCCATGGGTTCGGCTCGACTCGGTTATCCGATGCATCTCGCAGGCGGTACGCTCCACCAGTCAGGACTTGGTCAATTATGAAGGGACCTTCCCACTTGGGCTTGAGTTTGTCCTTTTTCTTGTCTGGCAGGCGTAGAACTAATTCGCCAATGTTGTAATTTTTGGCCCGTACTTCTCTGCTTTGGTATCTTCGAGCCTGCTGTTGATAGAATGTGGAACGGGCTTTTGCCACGTCTCGCTCTTCCTCCAAGGCGTCCAAACTGTCCTGCCGATCGAGCTCGGCTTCTCTTTCATCGTACATGCGCACTCGAGGTGAGTCATGAATTATGTCGTAGGGCAAAACTGCCTCTGCGCTGTACACCATGAAGAATGGTGTGTATCCGGTGGTGTGATTCGGTGTGGTCCGCAGCCCCCAGAGTACGGAGTCGAGCTCCTCTACCCAGTGCGTATTAGATTCCTTAAGGGACAACACTAATCTGGGTTTGATGCCGCTCATGATAAGACCATTTGCACGTTCGACCTGGCCGTTAGTTTGTGGGTGATAGACGGAAGCATAATCGAGCTTGATGCCCATGTTTTTGCACCAGAGTTTTACCTCATCGGCCGTAAAGTTTGTGTCGTTACCAGTGATGATGTTGTGGGGGACGCTGTAACGGTGTACAACCCCGGATATAAAGTCTATCACCGGTCCGGATTCGGCCGTCTTAATAGGCTTGGCTTCTATCCATTTGGTGAACTTATCCACCATGACCAGTAAGTATTTTTTTCTTGTGGGTTCCGCCTTTAAGGGGTCCAACCATGTCAAGCCCCCAGACTGCAAAGGGCCAAGTGATGGGGATAGTTTGGAGGGCGGTGGGTGGCATATGGCTTTGGTTTGCAAAAAGCTGGCAACCGACGCATCGTTGGACTAAGTCCTGGGCGTCTGCTGTTGGGGATCGTAGCAGAATTTTAAAATTTTCTACGCATCACCAAGATCAATCTATGGAGTCATCTAGCAACGAGAGAGAGGAGTGTGCATCTACGTACGCTTGTAGATCTCTAAGCGGAAGCGTTCAAGTGAACGGGGTTGATGGAGTCGTACTCGTCGTGATCCAAATCACCGATGATCCTAGCGCCGAACGGACGGCACCTCCGTGTTCAACACACGTACGGTTGGGAGAGACGTCTCCTCCTTCTTGATCCAGCAAGGGGGAAGGAGAGGTTGATGGAGATCCAGCAACACGACGGCGTGGTGGTGGAAGCAGCGGGGATCTCGGCAGGGCTTCACCAAGCTCAGCGAGAGAGAGAGGTGTTACGAGGGGAGAGGGAGATGCCAGGGGCTAGGGTACCGGTTCCCATGTGCCTCCCCACTATATATATGGGTGGAGGGGCTGGTTTCTTGCCCTCCAAGTCCATTGGGGCGTTGGCAAAGGTGGGGGAAAGAAAATCCCATCATTTCCCTTCCCCACCGATTGTTATCCCCCTTTTTAGGGATCTTGATCTTATCCCTTCGGGATATGTCTTATTACTTCTAAGGGGGATCTTGGTGCGCCTTGACCAGGGGTGTGGGGCCTTGCCCCCACTACTCACGTTCATGTGGGTCCCCCCATGCAGGTGGGCCCCACTCTGGAACCCCGGACCCCTCCGGTGGTCTCCGGTACACTACCGGTGATGCCCGGAACACTTCCCGTGGCCAAAACCATACTTCCTATATATCAATCTTTACCTCCGGACCATTCTGGAACTCCTCGTGACGTCCGGGATCTCATCCGGGACTCCGAACAACATTCGGTAACCACGTACATACTTTCCCTATAACCCTAGCGTCATCAAACCTTAAGTGTGTAGACCCTACGGGCTCGGGAGTCATGCAGACATGGCCGAGACAACTCTCCAGTCAATAACCAACAGCGGGATCTGGATACCCATGTTGGTTCCCACATGCTCCACGATGATCTCATCGGATGAACCACGATGTCAAGGATTCAATCAATCCCGTATACAATTCCCTTTGTCTATCGGTATGATACTTGCCCGAGATTCGATCGTCGGTATCCTGATACCTTGTTCAATCTCGTTACCGGCAAGTCTCTTTACTCGTTCTGTAACACATCATCCCGTGATCAACTCCTTGATCACATTGTGCACATTATGATGATGTCCTACCGAGTGGGCCCAGAGATACCTCTCCGTTTACACGGAGTGACAAATCCCAGTCTCGATTCGTGCCAACCCAACAGACACTTTCGGAGATACCTGTAGTGTACCTTTATAGCCACCCAGTTACGTTGTGACGTTTGGCACACCCAAAGCACTCCTACGGTATCCAGGAGTTGCACAATCTCATGGTCTAAGGAAATGATACTTGACATTAGAAAAGCTTTAGCATACGAACTACACGATCTTTGTGCTAGGCTTAGGATTGGGTCTTGTCCATCACATCATTCTCCTAATGATGTGATCCCGTTATCAACGACATCCAATGTCCATGGTCAGGAAACCGTAACCATCTATTGATCAACGAGCTAGTCAACTAGAGGCTTACTAGGGACATGGTGTTGTCTATGTATCCACACATGTATCTGAGTTTCCTATCAATACAATTCTAGCATGGATAATAAACGATTATCATGAACAATGAAATATAATAATAATAACTAATTTATTATTGCCTCTAGGGCATATTTCCAACAGTCTCCCACTTGCACTAGAGTCAATAATCTAGTTCACATCGCCATGTGATTAACACTCACAGGTCACATCGCCATGTGACCAACATCCAAGAGTCTACTAGACTCAATGATCTAGTTCACATCACTATGTGATAAACACTCAAAGAGTTCTGGGTTTGATCATGTTATGCTTGTGAGAGAGGTTGTAGTCAACGGGTCTTGCCATATTCAGATCCCTATGTATTTCGCAAAACTTTATGTCATATCGTAGATGCTGCTACCACGTTCCACTTGGAGCTATTCCAAATTGTTGCTCCATTATACGTATCCGGTATCTCTACTCAGAGCTATCCGGATAGGTGTTAAGCTTGCATCGACGTAACTCTTTACGTCGAACTCTTTATCACCTCCATAACCGAGAAACATTTCCTTATTCCTCTAAGGATAATTTTGACCGCTATCTGGTGATCTACTCCTAGATCACCTTTGTACCCTCTTGCCAGACATATGGCAAGGCACACATCAGGTGCGGTACTTCAGCATGGCATACCGTATAGAGCCTATGACAAAAGCATAGGGGACGACCTTCGTCCTTCTCTTTCTTATGCCGTGGTCAAGCTTTGAGTCTTACTCAACTTCACACCTTACAACTCAGGTAAGAACCCCTTCTTTGACTGATCTATTTTGAACTCCTTCAAAAACATGTCAAGGTGTGCGTTCTTTGAAAGTACCATCAGGCGTCTTGATCTATCTCTATAGATCTTGATGCCCAATATGTAAGCAGCTTTATCCAGGTCTTCCTTTGAAAAACACTCTTCAAACAACTGTTTATGCTTTCCAGAAATTCTACATTATTTCGGATCAACAATATGTCATCCACATATACTTGTCAGAAATGTTGTAGTGCTCCCACTCACTTTCTTGTAAATACAAGTTTCTAGCAAACATTGTATAAACCTAAAAGCTTTGATCACTCCATCAAAACATATATTCTGATTCCGAGATGCTTGCTCTAGTCCATAGAAGGATTTCTGGAGCCAGCATACCTTTTAGCATCCTTAGGATCGACAAAACCTTTTATTGTATCACATACAACTTTTCTTACGAAAACTGGTAAGAAAACTATAGCTAATGCTATCATGATTCTAACGGACTTAAGCATCGCTATGGGTGAGAAATTCTCATCGTAGTCAACTCCTTGAACTTGTGAAAAGACTCTTTCCCACAAGTCGAGCTTCATAGACGGTAACATTACCGCCCATGTCCGTCTTCTTCTTAAAGATCCATTTATCTCAATGGCTTGCCGATCATCGGGCAAGTCCACAAAAGTCCATACTTTGTTCTGATATATGGATCCTATCTCGGATTTCATGGCTTCTAACCATTTGTCGGAATACGGGCCCACCATCGCTTCTCCATAGCTCGTAGGTTCATTGTTGTCTAACAACATGATATCTAAGACAGGATTACCGTACCACTTAGGAGTAGTACATATCCTTGTCGCCCTACGAGGTTCGATAGCAACTTGATCCGAAGCTTCATGATCACTATCATTAACTTCCTATTCAACAGACGTAGGCGCCACAGAAAACATCTTTCTGTGTTGCATCACTCTCTGGTTGAAGTAAAGGTTCGACAACCTCATCAAGTTCTATCTTCCTCCCACTCAATTCTTTCGAGAGAAACTCCTTCTCGAGAAAGGACCCGTTCTTAGCGACAAACAATTTGCCCTCGGATCTGAGATAGAAGGTATACCCTACTGTCACCTTTGGGTATCCTATGAAGATGTGTTTGTCCGCTTTGGGTTCGAGCTTCTCCGGCTGAAGCCTTAAGCATCGCAGCCCCAAACATTAAGAAACGACAACTTTGGTTTCTTGCCAAACCAATGTTCATACGACGTCGTCTCAACGGACTTAGATGGTGTCCTATCTAAAGTGAATGCAGCTGTCTCTAACGCATAACCTCAAAATGAAAACGGTAGATTGGTAAGAGACATCATAGATCGCACCATATCTCATAGGGTTCGATTACGACGTCCGGACACACCATTACCTTGTGGTGTTCCAGGTGGCTTCAACTGTGAAACAATTCCACAATGTCTTAAGTGATTGCCAAACTCATAACTCAGAAAATCCCCTTTTGATCAGATCATAGGAACATGATCTTATTGTTATGATGATTCTTAACTTCACTCTGAAATCGCTTGAACTTTTCAAACGTTTCAGACTTGTGCTTCATTAAGTAGATATACCTATATCTACCCAAATCGTCAGTGAAGATGAGAAAATAGCGATATCCACCGCACGCTTCAATTCTCATTGGATCACACGCATCAGCATGCATGATTTCCAACAAGTCACTTGCCCGTTTCATTGTACCTGAAAACAGGGTCTTAGTCATCCTGCCCATGAGGCATGGCTCGCATGTGTCAAGCGATTCAAAATCAAGTGACTCCAAACATCCATCGACATGGAGTTTCTTCATGCATCTTACGCCAATATGACCTAAGCGGCAGTGCCACAAGAAAGTGGTACTATCATTATTAACTCTACATCTTTTGGCGTGAACATGTGTATTACCACGACCGAGATTCAATGAACCATTCACATAGGGTGCATGACCATGAAAGGTATTATTCATGTAAACAGAATAACCATTATTCTCTAACTTAAATGAATAACCGTATTGCAATGAACATGATCTAATCATATTCATGCTCAACATAGACACCTGATAACATTTATCTAGGTTCAATACTAATCCCGAAGGCAGATGGAGCGTGCGATGGTGATCTCATCAACTTTGGAAACACTTCCAACACACATCGTCACCTCGCCCTTAGCCAGTCTCCGTTTAGTCCGTAGCTTTTGCTTCAAGTCACCAATAATAGCAACTGAACCGGTATCCAATACCCAGGTGCTACCAGGAGTACTAGTGAGGTACACATTAATAACACGTATATACTTTGTTGAAGTTGCCAGCCTTCTTATCTACCATGCATTTGGGGTAATTCCGCTACCAGTGACCGTTCCCCTTACAATAGAAGCACTTAGTCTCGGGTTTGGGTTCAACCTTGGGTTCCTTCACTGGAGCGGCAACTGGTTTGCCATCCATGAAGTTTCCCTTCTAGCCCTTGCCCTTCTTGAAACCAGTGGTCTTGTTAAACCATCAACACTTGATGCTCCTTCTTGATTTCTACCTTTTGCGGTCTTAAGCACCGCGAACAGCTCCGGGATCAACTCCATCCCTTGCATGTCATAGTTCATCACGAAGATCTAGTAGCTTAGTGATAGTGGCTAGAGAACTCTATCAATCACTATCTTATCTGGAAGTTTAACTCCCACTTGATTTAAGTGATTGTAGCACCCAGACATTCTGAGCACATGCTCACTAGCTGAGCTATTCTCCTCCATCTTGTTGGCAAAAGAACTTGTCATAGGTCTCACACCTCTCAACACGGGCATGAGCCTGAAATCCCAATTTCAGCTCTTGGAACATCTCATATGTTCTATGGCGTTCAAAACGTCATTGGAATCCTAATTCTAAGCCGTAAAGTATGGTGCACTAAACTATCAAGTAGTCATCAGGATGTGTCTGTCAGGTGTTCACAACATCCATAGACGACGTTGTAGGGGTTTGTACATCGAGCGGTGCATCAAAGACGTAAGCCTTTTGTGTAGCAGTGAGGACACTCCTTGGACTACGGACCCAGTCCGCCTCATTGCTTACAATATATTTCAACTTAATCTTTCTCTAGGAACGTATTGAAACATGGAGCTACAACGTGAGCTATTTATCTACAACATATTTGCAAAGACAATTTAGACTATGTTCATGATAATTGAGTTCATCTAATCAAATTATTTAATGAACTCCCACTCAGATAGACATCCCTCTAGTCATCTAAGTGAAACATGATCCGAGTCAACTAGGCCGTGTCCGATCATCACGTGAGACGGACTAGTCAACATCGGTGAACATCTCTATGTTGATCGTATCTTCTATACGACTCATGCTCGACCTTTCGGTCTTCCGTGTTCCGAGGCCATGTCTGTACATGCTAGGCTCGTCAAGTCAACCTAAGTGTATTGCATGTGTAAATCTGGCTTACACCCGTTGTATTCGAACGTTAGAATCTATCACACCCGATCATCACGTGGTGCTTCGAAACAACGAACCTTCGCAACGGTGCACAGTTAGGGGGAACACTTTCTTGAAATTATTAGTGAGGGATCATCTTATTTAAGCTACCGTCGTTCTAAGCAAATAAGATGTAAAACATGATAAACATCACATGCAATCAAATAGTGACATGATATGGCCAATATCATTTTGCTCCTTTTGATCTCCATCATCGGGGCTCCATGATCATTGTTGTCACCGGCATGACACCATGATCTCCATCATCATGATCTCCATCATCATGTCTTCTTGAAGTTGTCTCGTCATCTATTACTTCTACTACTATGGCTAACACTTTAGCAATAAAGTAAAGTAATTACATGACGTTTATGTTGACACGCAGGTCATAAATAAATTAAGACAACTCCTATGGCTCCTGCTGGTTGTCATACTCATCGACATGCAAGTCGTGATTCCTATTACAAGAACATGATCAATCTCATACATCACATATATCATTCATCACATCCTTTTGGACATATCACATCACAAGGCATATGCTGCAAAAACAAGTTAGACGTCCTCTAATTGTTGTTGCAAGTTTTTACGTGGCTGCTATAGGTTTCTAGCAAGAACGTTTCTTACCTACGCGAAAACCACAACGTGATATGCCAATTTCTATTTACCCTTCATAAGGACCCTTTTCATCGAATCCGATCCGACTAAAGTGGGAGAGACAGACACCCGCTAGCCAACTTATGCAACTAGTGCATGTCAGTCGGTGGAACCAGTCTCACGTAAGAGTACGTGTAAGGTCAGTCCGGGCTGCTTCATCCCACGATGCCGCCGAATCAAGATAAGAATAGTAACGGCAAGCAAATTGACAAAATCGACGCCCACAACAACTTGTGTTCTACTCGTGCATAGAAACTACGCATAGACCTATCTCATGATGCCACTGTTGGGGATCGTAGCAGAATTTTAAAATTTTCTGCGCATCACCAAGATCAATCTATGGAGTCATCTAGCAACGAGA
Source organism: Triticum aestivum (assembly GCF_018294505.1). Classification (NCBI taxonomy): domain Eukaryota; kingdom Viridiplantae; phylum Streptophyta; class Magnoliopsida; order Poales; family Poaceae; genus Triticum; species Triticum aestivum. Next base: position 486,525,439 of record NC_057800.1, read on the forward strand.
GAGAGGAGTGTGCATCTACGTACCCTTGTAGATCGCTAAGCGGAAGCGTTCAAGTGAACGGGGTTGATGGAGTCGTACTCGTCGTGATCCAAATCACCGATGATCCTAGCGCCGAACGGACGGCACCTCCGCATTCAACACACGTACGGTTGGGAGAGACGTCTCCTCCTTCTTGATCCAGCAAGGGGGAAGGAGAGGTTGATGGAGATCCAACAGCACGATGGCGTGGTGGTGGAAGCAGCGGGGATCTCGGCAGGGCTTCACCAAGCTCAGCGAGAGAGAGAGGTGTTACGAGGGGAGAGGGAGATGCCAGGGGCTAGGGTACCGGTTCCCATGTGCCTCCCCACTATATATATGGGTGGAGGGGCTGGTTTCTTGCCCTCCAAGTCCATTGGGGCGTTGGCAAAGGTGGGGGAAAGAAATCCCATCATTTCCCTTCCCCACCGATTGTTATCCCCCTTTTTAGGGATCTTGATCTTATCCCTTCGGGATATGATCTTATTACTTCTAAGGGGGGATCTTGGTGCGCCTTGACCAGGGGTGTGGGGCCTTGCCCCCACTACCCACGTTCATGTGGGTCCCCCATGCAGGTGGGCCCCACTCTGGAACCTTCTAGAACCTTCCCGGTACAATACCGAAAAATCCCGAACATTTTTTGGTGGCCAAAATAGGACTTCCCATATATATAAATCTTTACCTCCGGACCATTCCGGAACTCCTCGTGACGTCCGGGATCTCATCCGAGACTCCGAACAACTTTCAAGTTACCGCATACTAATATCTCTACAACCCCAGCGTCACCGAACCTTAAGTGTGTAGACCCTACGGGTTCGGGAGACACGCAGACATGACCGAGACGACTCTCCGGTCAATAACCAACAGCGGGATCTGGATACCCATGTTGGCTCCCACATGTTCCACGATGATCTCATCGGATGAACCATGATGTCGAGGATTCAATCAATCCCGTATTCAATTCCCTTTGTCCAGCGGTATTGTACTTGCCCGAGATTCGATCGTCGGTATCCCGATACCTTGTTCAATCTCGTTACCGGCAAGTCTCTTTACTCGTTCCGTAACACATCATCCCGTGATCAACTCCTTGGTCACATTGTGCACATTATGATGATGTCCTACCGAGTGGGCCCAGAGATACCTCTCCGTTTACACGGAGTGACAAATCCCAGTCTCGATTCGTGCCAACCCAACAGACACTTTCGGAGATACCTGTAGTGTACCTTTATAGCCACCCAGTTACGTTGTGACGTTTGGCACACCCAAAGCACTCCTACGGTATCCGGGAGTTGCACAATCTCATGGTCTAAGGAAATGATACTTGACATTAGAAAAGCTTTAGCAAACGAACTACACGATCTTGTGCTAGGCTTAGGATTGGGTCTTGTCCATCACATCATTCTCCTAATGATGTGATCCCGTTATCAACGACATCCAATGTCCATGGTCAGGAAACCGTAACCATCTATTGATCAACGAGCTAGTCAACTAGAGGCTTACTAGGGACATGGTGTTGTCTATGTATCCACACATGTATCTGAGTTTCCTATCAATACAATTCTAGCATGGATAATAAACGATTATCATGAACAATGAAATATAATAATAATAATAACTAATTTATTGTTGCCTCTAGGGCATATTTCCAACATCTGCCCGGGCCGTCGGCCAGTAAAAGCCTGTACGGAAGGCCTTGCTTACAAGGGACTGAGCTGCAGCGTGATGACCGCCGAGTCCGGCATGAATTTCAGCTAGGAGGTTCCGCCCTTCCTCTTCGGAGATGCACCTTTGAAGGACTCCGGTAGTGCTTTTCTTATAAAGCTCTCCCTCATGGACTTTATAGGCTTTAGATCGCCGCACTATGCAGCGTGCCTCATTTTGGTCCTCAGGGAGTTCCTGCCTAGTAAGGTAGGCGAGGAATGGTTCTGTCCACGGGGCGATGACGGCCATTATTACGTGGGCTGAAGGTGTTATGTCATTGGCAGAGCCTCCAATTATGTCAGAGTGCTTGGTGTCGGGCAGTGCGGTTGGGTCCGGGCTGTTATTGCCAGGTTCCCCTCCCCATACTACGCGCGTTTTGCGTCGATGCGTGCTAGGACATCTGCCACCTGATTATTTTCCTGGGCTATATGGTGAAACTCTAGCCCTTTGAACCGAGCTGACATTTTTAGGACGGCGTTGCGATAAGCTGCCATTTTTGGATCCTTGGCATCAAAGTCTAAATTTATTTGGGATATTGCGAGGTTCGAGTCCCCGCGCACCTCTAGGCGTTGAATTCCCATGGATACTGCCATCCGGAGACCATGTAAAAGGGCCTCATATTCGGCTGTGTTGTTGGAGTATGTGTACATTATCTGGAGTACGTATTGAACTGTGTCTCCTGTGGGGGACGTCAAAACGACGCCAGCCCCTAGACCGGCCAACATTTTGGAGTCGTCGAAGTGCATGACCCAGTTTGAATATGTGCTGTACTCTTTAGGGAGTTTGGCCTCCGTCCATTCTGCGACGAAGTCGGCCAAAACTTGCGACTTGATAGCTCGCCATGGCTTGTAAGTTATGTCGAACGGGAGGAGCTCGTTGGCCCATTTCGCAATCCGGCCTGTCGCGTCGCGGTTGTTTATAATATTGTTAAGTGGCACTTCTGAGGCTACTGTTATTGAACACTCTTGAAAGTAGTGTCACAACTTTCGGGATGCCATAAATACCGCGTACGCAATATTTTGATAATGCGGGTACCGTGACTTGCACGGAGTAAGGACAGTGGACACATAGTAGACCGACTTTTGAAGGGGGAATTTGTGTCCATCCGTTTCTCGTTCGACGACGAGCACTGCGCTTACGACCCGATGGGTTGCTGCAATGTATAATAGCATTGGTTCGCCAATGTTTGGCGCGGCCATGACTGGGTTTGTTGCCAAGATGGCTTTTATTTCGTCGAGTCCGACCGTGGCTGCATCCGTTCACTCGAAGTGTTCGGTGCGCCGAAGGAGGCGGTAAAGGGGTAGGGCCTTTTCTCCTAAGCGGGAGATAAAGCGGCTTAGAGCCGCCACGCATCCGGTTAATTTTTGTATTTGTTTGAGGTCCTTCGGGATATCCAGTTGTGACAGAGCTCGGATCTTGGCTGGATTTGCTTCAATTCCTCTACCAGATACAATGAAGCCCAAGAGCTTTCCGGCTGGAACGCCGAAAACGCATTTTTCCGGGTTGATCTTGATATCGTATGTTCGGAGGTTATCGAATGTTAGCCTCAAGTTGTCTACTAGAGATTCGACATGTCTTGTTTTAACGACCACATCATATACGTATGCCTCCACTGTTTTGCCGATCTGGTTTGGCAGACATGTCTGAATCATGCGCTGATATGTTGCGCCGGCGTTTTTGAGCCCGAAGGGCCTTGTGTTGAAGCAGAATGGGCCGTATGGTGTGATGAATGCTGTTGCGGCTTGGTCTGACTCCGCCATCTTTATTTGATGGTAGCCGGAGTATGCGTCAAGGAAACACAACGAATCGTGTCTTGCGGTAGCGTCGATAATTTGATCGATGCGGGGGAGAGGGAAGGGATCCTTTGGGCAAGCCTTGTTAAGGTCTTTGAAATCAACGCACAGGCACCAGGATTTGTCCTTCTTTGGTACCATCACCAGGTTTGCTAGCCAGTCCGGGTGTTTTATATCTTTGATGAATCCGGCCTCCAATAGCTTGGCTAGTTCCTCTCCCATGGCCTGTCTCTTAGGTTCGAAAAAACGCTGAAGAGCCTGTTTGACCGGCTTGAATCCTTTTAGGATATTTAAGCTGTGTTCGGCCAGCCTATGTGGGATTCCTGGCATGTCTGAAGGGTGCCAGGCGAAAATGTCCCAGTTCTCTCGTAGGAACTCTCGCAGTGCGGCATCTACATCAGGGTCGAAAATGTCCTAGTTCTCTCGTAGGAACTCTCGCAGTGCGACATCTACATCAGGGTTTAACTATGCCCTGATGGAAGCTGTTTTATTGGGGTCCGTTGGATGCACCTGGAATTTGACTATTTCGTCCGCCGGTTTAAAGGAGGTGGACTTGGATCTTTTATCGAGTATCACATCGTCCCTATTCACCATGGAGCGTAGCGCAGTCAGTTCCTCAGCCGCTAGGGCTTCGGATAGCGCCTCAAGGGCCAGTGCGGCTGTATCGTTTTCGGCGCGGAGTGCTATGTCCGGATCACTAGCGAGAGTGATGATTCCGTTAGGCCCGGGCATCTTGAGCTTCATGTACCCGTAATGGGGTATTGCTTGGAAGACTGTAAATGCTTCCCGCCCTAGCAGAGCGTGATATCCGCTACTGAACGGGGCCACCTGGAACGTGACCTCTTCGGACCTGTAATTATCCGGCGTGCCGAACACCACATCTAGTGTGATTTTTCCTGTACAGCGCGCTTCCTGACTGGGGATTATTCCTCTAAAGGTTGTGCTGCTTCGCTCAATGCGGTTCCAGTCTATTTCCATTTTTGAAGGGTTTCCTCATAAATGAGGTTCAATCCGCTGCTGCCATCCATGAGTACCTTGGTAAGACGAAAGTCGTCCACTATTGGACTGAGGACCAATGCGGCTGGTGCTCGGGCTGTTCGGAATTTAGGTTCATCACTGACGTTAAAAGTAATAGCCGTGTCACTCCATGGGTTTATTGTTGCTACTTGGTAGACTTCGGCAAGGCCGCGGAGTGTTCTTTTTCGCATATTATTTGATGCGAAAGTCTCGAAGACTATTAGTACCGTACTGGTTTCTCTGGGGTGGCTTTCCGTGGCTTCTGGAATTAGAAGATCTTCGCCAATTTTTGCCACCTGCCAGAGTATCCAACATGCTCTAAGGCTGTGAGTTGGCGTGGCGCCCTCTGCACTGTGAATTTTACAGGGTCCATCAAGCCATCCTTCCAGTACGGTTCCGTGCCCTGTAGAGGGCTTTTGCCTTTTGGTATTGAACCCGGGTGTCTGGCGATGATGCACCCTTTTATTTCGGACTGGGTTTGTATTCAAGGCCGGATTGTCCCAAAATTTTATTTCGGTTTTCCAGGCGCTTTCCATCGCACAGTACTTTCGTACTATGGACGCCAAGTCAGCGAAGCGTGTAATATCACGGCGACTTATGGCGTTGAGGATTCCCTTGTCCGTGCAATTATTGTAGAAGAATGAAATTGCGTCTTCCTTGCGGCAGTCCTTTATCCTGTTCATAACCAGGAGGAATCTGGCCTAGTAATGATGTACTGTTTCTTCAGGCTCTTGCCTAATTTGGGATAGATCGCTTATGTACGGGTGGGTGGGTGGAATCAAATCCGAAACCTCACCCAATCTGAGACCCAGGGGCCAAGGAGTTTCCGAACTCGGAAGTTTGGATTCTTGGATGCTGTCCAATGAATTTAGCCCGTCGCCTGACTTTAAGTTCAGGTCTTGAGTGATGTCCTCCCCTCCGCGGGTATCCGGCTTGGAGGGATCGGGAATCCGGACATAGCTAGTCCTTAAAATAGATGAAGGGTCGCCGCACTGTCCCTCTACCACGGCAACATGATGGGTGACCTAGGGAGAGTTAATCTCTCTCAGATCGGGTTTAGGCCCAATCTGGTCGTAATCCGTAGCGACTCCCAAGGCGGCGATGCGATCCAAGAGCTCGTTTAGGGAAGAGAGCTCCATTGGATCTAGCTGCTCGGCGAATTCCGAGCTGACGTGAAGATTGCTTTTAATGACCCGAGAGGTCATCGTCGGCGCAGCAGCCGAACAAGCGGTCATAAGGAAACCACCTAGCCAGAGAGTTTGGCCGACAGCCAAAGCTCCTTTAGCAACGGTGCCGTCTTTAAAGACGGGATCAGGCATCCTTCCTGATGGCGACGGCACAGAGGAACTCTCAATGAAAGCACCAATGTCGGTGTCAAAACCGGCGGATCTCGGGTAGGGGGTCCCGAACTGTGCGTCTAGGTCGGATGGTAACAGGAGGCAGGGGACACGATGTTTTACCCAGGTTCGGGCCCTCTTGATGGAGGTAAAACCCTACGTCCTGCTTGATTAATATTGATGATATGGGTAGTACAAGAGTAGATCTACCACGAGATCAGAGAGGCTAAACCCTAGAAGCTAGCCTATGGTATGATTGTTGTCCGTCCTACGGACTAAAACCCTCCGGTTTATATAGACATCGGAGAGGGCTAGGGTTACACAGAGTCGGTTACAATGGTAGGAGATCTACATATCCGTATCGCCAAGCTTGCCTTCCACGCCAAGGAAAGTCCCCTCCGGACACGGGACGAAGTCTTCAATCTTGTATCTTCATAGTCCAGGAGTCCGGCCGAAGGTATAGTCCGGCTATCCGGACACCCCCTAATCTAGGACTCCCTCACTCCCACTTTCAATATGTATCCAGATTGAGTTTTAGAGTCATCTAGATCAGTGTCAAAATTTGCATCGACGTAACCCTTTACGACGAACCTTTTGTCACTTCCATAATCGAGAAACATATCCTTATTCCACTAAGGATAATTTTGACCAATGTCCAGTGATCTACTCCTAGATCACTATTGTACTCCTTTGCCAAACTCAGGACATGGTATACAATAGGTCTGGTACACAGCATGGCATACTTTATAGAACCTATGGCTGAGGCATAGGGAATGACTTTCATTCTCTCTCTATCTTCTGTCGTGGTCGGGTTTTGAGTCTTACTCAACTTCACACCTTGTAACACAGGCAAGAACTCTTTCTTTGACTGTTCCATTTTGAACTACTTCAAAATCTTGTCAAGGTATGTACTCATTGAAAAACTTATCAAGCATCTTGCTCTATCTCTATAGATCTTGACGCTCAATATGTAAGCAGCTTCACCAAGGTCTTTCTTTGAAAAACTCCTTTCAAACACTCCTTTATGCTTTGCAGAATAATTCTACATTATCTCCGATCAACAATATGTTATTCACATATACTTATCAGAAATGCTGTAGTGCTCCCACTCACTTTCTTGTAAATACAGGCTTCACTGCAAGTCTGTATAAAACTATATGCTTTGATCAACTTATCAAAGCGTATATTCCAACTCTGAGATGCTTGCACCAGTCCAAAGATGGATCGCTGGAGCTTGCATATTTTGTTAGCACCTTTAGGATTGACAAAACTTTCTTGTTGCATCATATACAACTCTTCTTTAATAAATCTATTAAGGAATGCAATTTTGTTTATCCACTTGCCAGATTTCATAAAATGCGGCAATTGCTAACATGATTCGGACAGACTTAAGCATAGATACGAGTGAGAAACTCTCATCGTAGTCAAAACCTTGAACTTGTCGAAAACCTTTTTGCGACAATTCTAGCTTTTGTAGATAGTGACACTACTATCAGCGTCCGTCTTCCTCTTGAAGATCCATTCAATACCAATGGCTCGCTGATCGATGGGCAAGTCAATCAAAGTCCATAATTTGTTCTCATACCTGGATCTCATCTCAGATTTCATGGCCTCAAGCCATTTCGCGGAATCTGGGCTCATCATTGCTTCCTCATAGTTCGTAGGCTCGTCATGGTCAAGTAACATGACCCCCAGAACAGGATTACCATACCACTCTGGTGCAGATCTCACTCTGGTTTACCTACGAGGTTCGGTAGTAACTTGATCTGAAGTTACATGATCATCATCATTAGCTTCCTCACTAATTGGTGTAGTAGTCATAGGAACAGATTTCTGTGATGAACTACTTTCCAATAAGGGAGCAGGTACAGTTACCTCATCAAGTTCTACTTTCCTCCCACTCACTTCTTTCGAGAGAAACTCCTTCTTTAGAAAGTATCCATTCTTAGCAACGAATATCTTGCCTTCGGATCTATGATAGAAGGTGTACCCAACATTTTCTTTTGGGTATCCTATGAAGATGCACTTCTCCGATTTGGGTTAGAGCTTATCAGATTGCAACCTCAAACTTTAAGAAACGACAACTTAGGTTTCTTGTCAAACCATAGTTCATACGGTGTCGTCTCAACGGATTTAGATGGTGCCCTATTTAACGTGAATGCAGCTGTCTCTAATGCATAACCCCAAAATGATAGTGGTAGATCGGTAAGAGACATCATAGATCGCGCCATATCTAATAAAGTACGGTTATGACGTTCGGACACACCATTACACTGTGGTGTTCCAGGTGGCGTGAGTAGTGAAACTATTTCACATTGTTTTAACTGAAGGCCAAACTCGTAACTCAAATATTTTACTTCTGCGATCATATCGTAGAAACTTTTATTTTTGTTACGATGATTCTCCACTTCACTCTGAAATTCTTTGAACTTTTCAAATATTTCAGACTTGTGTTTCATCAAGTAGATATACTCATATCTGCTCAAATCATCTGTGAAGATCAGAAAATAATGATACCTGCCACGAGCCTCAATATTCATCGGACCACATACATCAATATGTATGATTTCCAACAAATCTGTTGCTCGCTCCATTGTTCCGGAGAATGGAGTCTTAGTCATCTTGCCCATGAGGCATGGTTCGTAAGCATCAACTGATTCATAATCAAGTGATTCCAAATGCCCATCAACATGGATTTTCTTCATGCGCTTTACACCAATATGACCTAAACGGCAGTGCCACAAATAAGTTGCACTATCATTATTTACTTTGCATCTTTTGGCTTCAATATTATGAATATGTGTATCACCACGATCGAGATCCAACAAACCATTTTCATTGGGTGTATGACCATAGAAGGTTTTATTCATGTAAACAGAACAACAATTATTCTCTAACTTACATGATAACCGTATTGCAATAAACATGATCCAATCATATTTATGCTCAAGGCAAACACCAAATAACACTTATTTAGATTCAACACTAATCCCGAAAGTATAGGGAGTGTGCGATGATGATCATATCAATCTTGGAACCACTTCCAACACACATCGTCACTTCACCCTTAACTAGTCTCTGTTCATTCTGCAACTCCCGTTTCGAGTTACCACTCTTAGCAACTGAACTAGTATCAAATACTGAGGGGTTGCTATAAACACTAGTAAAGTATACATCAATAACATGTATATCAAATATACCTATGTTCACTTTGCCATCCTTCTTATCCGCCAATTACTTGGGGTAGTTCCGCTTCTAGTGACCAGTCCCTTTGCAGTAGAAGCACTCAGTTTCAGGCTTAGGTCCAGACTTGGGTTTTTCACTTGAGCAGCAACTTGCTTGCTGTTCTTCTTGAAGTTCCCCTTTCTTCCCTTTGTCCCTTTACTTGAAACTAGTGGTTTTGTTTACCATCAACACTTGATGCTTTTCTTGATTTCTACCTTCGTTGATTTCAGCATGACGAAGAGCTTGGAATCGTTTCCATTATCCCTTGCATATTATAGTTCATCACGAAGTTCTACTAACTTGGTGATGGTGACTAGAGAATTCTGTCAATCACTATTTTATCTGGAAGATTAACTCCCACTTGATTCAAGCGATTGTAGTACCCAGACAATCTGAGCACATGCTCACTGCTTGAGCTATTCTCCTCCATCTTTTAGCTATAGAACTTGTTGGAGACTTCATATCTCTCAACTCGGGTATTTGCTTGAAATATTAACTTCAACTCCTGGAACATCTCATATGGTCCATGACGTTCAAAACATCTTTGAAGTCCTGATTCTAAGCCGTTTAAGCATGGTGCACTAAACTATCAAGTAGTCATCACATTGAGCTAGCCAAATGTTCATAACATCTGCATCTGCTCCTGCAATAGGTTTGTCACCTAGCGGTGCATCAAAGACATAATTCTTCTGTGCAGCAATGAGGATAAACCTCAGATCACAGATCCAATCCGCATCATTGCTACTAACATCTTTCAACTTAGTTTTCTCTAGGAACATATCAAAAATAAAACAGGGGAGCTAAACGCGAGCTATTGATCTACAACATAGATATGCTAATACTACCAGGACTAAGTTCATGATAAATTAAAGTTCAATTAATCATATTACTTAAGAGCTCCCACTTAGATAGACATCCCTCTAGTCATCTAAGTGATCACGTGATCCAAATCAACTAAACCATAACCGATCATCACGTGAAATGGAGTAGCTTTCAATGGTGAACATCAATATGTTGATCATATCTACTATATGATTCACGCTCGACCTTTCGGTCTCTAGTGTTCTGGGGCCATATCTGCATATGCTAGGCTCGTCAATTTTAACCTGAGTATTCTGCGTGTGCAAAACTGGCTTGCACCCGTTGTAGATGGACGTAGAGCTTATCACACCCGATCATCACGTGGTGTCTGGGCACGACGAACTTTGGCAACGGTGCATACTCAGGGAGAACACTTCTATCTTGAAATTTAGTGAGAGATCATCTTATAATGCAACCGTCAATTAAAGTAAGATAAGATGCATAAAAGATAAACATCACATGCAATCAAAATATGTGACATGATATGGCCATCATCATCTTGTGCCTTTGATCTCCATCTCCAAAACATCGTCATGATTTCCATCGTCACCGGCATGACACCATGATCTCCATCATCTTGATCTATATCAATGTGTCGTAACATGGTCGTCTCGCCAACTATTGCTCTTGCAACTATTGTTATCGCATAGCGATAAAGTAAAGCAATTATTTGGCGCTTGCATCTTATGCAATAAAGAGACAACCATAAGGCTTCTGCCAGTTGCCAATAACTTCAGCAAAACATGATCATCTTATACAATAACTTATATCTCATCACGTCTTGACCATATCACATCACAACATGCCCTGCGAAAACAAGTTAGACGTCCTCTATTTTGTTGTTGCAAGTTTTACGTGGCTGCTACGGGCTTAGCAAGAACCGTTCTTACATATGAATCAAAACCACAACGATAGTTTGTCAAGTTGGTGATGTTTTAACCTTCGCAAGGACCGAGCGTAGCCACACTCGGTTCAACTAAAGTTGGAGAAACTGACACCCGCTAGTCACCTGTGTGCATAGCATGGCGGTAAAACCAGTCTCCCGTAAGCGTACGCGTAATGTCGGTCCGGGCCGCTTCATCCAACAATACCGCCGAACCAAAGTGTGACATGCTGGTAAGCAGTATGACTTATATCGCCCACAACTCACTTGTGTTCTACTCGTGCATATTACATCAACGCATAAAACCTAGGCTCGGATGCCACTGTTGGGGAACGTAGTAATTTCAAAATTTTCCTACGCACACGCAAGATCATGGTGATGCATAGCAACGAGAGGGAAGAGTGTTGTCTACGTAACCTCGTAGACCGGAAGCAGAAGCGTTAGCACAACGCGGTTGATGTAGTCGTACGTCTTCACGGCCCGACCGATCAAGCACCGAAACTACGGCACCTCCGAGTTCTAGCACACGTTCAGCTCGATGACGATCCCCGGACTCCGATCCAGCAAAGTGTCGGGGAAGAGTTCCGTCAGCACGACGGTGTGGTGACGATCTTGATGTTCTACCGTCGCAGGGCTTCGCCTAAGCACCGCTACAATATTATCGAGGATTATGGTGGAGGGGGGAACCGCACACGGCTAAGAGAACGATCACGAAGATCAACTTGTGTGTCTATGGGGTGCCCCCCTGCCCCCGTATATAAAGGAGTGGAGGAGGGGAGGGGCCGGCCCTCTCTATGGCGCGCCCTAGGGGAGTCCTACTCCCACCGGGAGTAGGATTCCCCCTTTCCTAGTAGAACTAGGAGCCCTTCCAAGTAGTAGGAGTAGGAGGGAAGGAAAGGGAAGGGAGAAGGAGAAGGAAGGAAGGGGGCGCCCCCCTTCCCTAGTCCAATTCGGACCAGACCAAGGGGAGGGGTGCGGCCACCCTTGAGGCCCTTTTCCTTCTTTCCCGTATGGCCCAATAAGGCCCAATACATATTCCCGTAACTCTCCGGTACTCCGAAAAATACCCGAATCACTCAGAACCTTTCCGATGTCCGAATATAGTCGTCCAATATATCGATCTTTACGTCTCGACCATTTCGAGACTCCTCGTCATGTCCCCGATCTCATACGGGACTCCGAACTCCTTATGTACATCAAAACTCATAAACTCCTAATATAACTGTCATCGAAACCTCAAGCGTGCGGGCCCTACGGGTTCGAGAACAATGTGGACATGACCGAGACACGTCTCCGGTGAATAACCAATAGCGGAACCTGGATGCTCATATTGGCTCCCACATATTCTACGAAGATCTTTATCGGTCAGACCGCATAACAACATATGTTGTTCCCTTTGTCATCGGTATGTTACTTGCCCGAGATTCAATTGTCGGTATCTCAATACCTAGTTCAATCTCGTTACCGGCAAGTCTCTTTACTCATTCCATCATACATCATATCGCAACTAACTCATTAGTTGCAATGCTTGCAAGGCTTTAGGTGATGTACACTACCGAGAGGGCCCAGAGATACCTCTCCGACAATCGGAGTGACAAATCCTAATCTCGAAATACGCCAACCCAACAAGTACCTTCGGAGACTCCTGTAGAGCACCTTTATAATCACCCAGTTACGTTGTGACGTTTGGTGGCACACAAAGTGTTCCTCTGGTAAACGGGAGTTGCATAATCTCATAGTCATAGGAACATGTATAAGTCTTGAAGAAAGCAATAGCAACAAATTAAACGATCAAGTGCTATGCTAACGGAATGGGTCAAGTCAATCACATCATTCTCCTAATGATGTGATCCCGTCAATCAAATGACAACTCATGTCTATGGTTAGGAAACATAACCATCTTTAATCAACGAGCTAGTCAAGTAGAGGCATACTAGTGACACTCTGTTTGTCTATGTATTCACACATGTATTATGTTTTTGGTTAATACAATTCTAGCATGAATAATAAACATTTATCATGATATAAGGAAATATATAATAACTTTATTATTGCCTCTAGGGCATATTTCCTTCACTACATGTGCAAGACCAAATTGTTAAAAAAAATATTAGAATGGTTCCTGCAATTGCACAATAATGTGCTATTAGACAACGGACCATGCACGTGCTAATCTCGATTGTAAACCTCAGTGCTTCTCATTGTTTCCCTGCAACACATATAAGGTAGTTAGTCATCAGGTTAAGTAAGGGTTCGCATGCTATCAGTAAAATATGTTGATGAAAAATAAGCACATTGCAGATTCATCAGATTAATTGAAGTCACACGGAAAACCCATTTACCGAAACCAAGCATGATTAAAAACTAGGAAATATAGCACTTGTATATGTTTCTCATGTATTAAGTGCATCCAAATTCGATTTATTCCTCGCATGCAAAACAATACAAAATTCTACCCACGACAATTGGACATCGCATTGCATAATTGAACCAAGCAGTTAACCAAACACCACAACAAATGAACCAAACATTAACTGAGCACCACATTGCACAATATAACATACTCCTAATAGAAGATCAGAGAGTTAACCAAACAGTTAACTACAACCAATTGTAGCAATTGTATTTGTTTCTCATGTATTTACTACAGCCAAATTCAATTTATTTCTCACATGGTATACAATAACAGAATGCATCCACAATTTTGTAAAGATAAATTCGATTTATTTCTCACACTGAAGACTATAAAAAATTGCAGCCTGAAGAATTGAACATCACATTTGCAGAATTGAACCAAACAGTTAACTAAAGACGACAACTAATTAACAAAATAGTTAATAAGTGAGCACCACACTGCACGACATATAGAACATATACACTAGAGCAATAGATTGCATGGTGAAATTAGATAGCACAATTCACTAGAATTTGTGAAGGAAAGGCAGGAGCAGCGCATGCAACGGGTAAACCGAGCATGCTTAACCGGCGTAGCTAGCAATTGGCAAGGTGCTCCTTCAAGATCTGGGGGTCGTCACGAATGGCAGCCATCGCGACATCATCCGCGCATGCGGCCACGATTTGCTTCTCCGCTGCCAAATGCTCCTTGAGGTCCTGGCTATATTGCATGCACCATGGCTTAGGCCGACACTTTTTTGGTGGAGGGGTCGGTGATTTGGGTGGAAGGTGTCGCGCTCGCGCCGGCGGTCTGGGCATGTGGGATGTGGAAGGAGGAGGAGGAGGATGGGGTCGGGTGTGGATTACCTGCCTAGATAGAGGAAGCCGAGCAGTGTGAAGGAGGGTCGCCGGCGAGGAGGCGGCGGCGGCTGCAAGCAAGGAGTGAAAGTTTCAACTTGGAAAGGAAGGCGGAAAGAGGGGAAATGTGGCTTTTGGTAAGGGGGGCGGCGGGGAGGTAGATATTTCCGCGGAAGCCGAAAATTTGGAATCGCTTCAGCCAAAAAACTGGCACGCAAAGTGTCATCAGACACAGTCCCTTATTCAGAACTGTGTACGATATGTGGACATCACAAATGATTCAGATAGCTTAACCCGTGTGTGATGAGTTTGAACGTCAAAAGTTTTGGTTCAAATTTCCATGGTTACAGTGGTCATCCACGTCATTGCATAATTTGGGTACACAAAGGAGACTACAACACACCCACACTTCTTAATTGAGCAAGTTCAGCAATTAAACAGAGCTAGCTGACATAAACATTACTCTAACAAATTAAAGACCTACTGGTGCTCGTCGATCTCCACCGCCGCCTCCATGTCCAGCTCGCGCCCGACGGTCTCCTGGGGAAGGGGCTCCATGGCATCCATCGCACCATACTCGGCAAGCATCTCTCCATCGGCGTCCGCCATCTCTTTGGAAAAGGCCGCCACGAGCTGGCGTGGGCGGACGCGATATGGGCTTGGACGGGCTCCATCGTCGCAAGGTATGCAACGGAGGAACAGACGGCTACTCGAATGCTCTCGGCGATTGCCAGCTCTTCGGCCGTGGATTGCCGACCATTGTCGGAGAAGCTTCGTTCGATTTGTGTGGTGACCGCCAGGAGCAGGGCGTGGGCGGCCTCGACATGGTCGTGGGCGGCTGATACGTCTCCAACGTATCTATAATTTTTGATTGTTCCATGCTATTATATTATCCATATAGGATGTTTTATATGCATTTATATGCTATTTTATATGATTTTTGGGACTAACCTATTAACCTAGAGCCTAGTGCCAGTTTCTGTTTTTTTCCTTGTTTTTGAGTATCACAGAAAAGGAAAACCAAACGGAGTCCAATTGACCTGAAACTTGACGGAGCTTATTTTTGGACCAGAAGAAGGCCATGGAGTAAAAGAGTTGGGCCAGAAGAGTCTCAGGCTACCCATGAGGGTGGGGGCGTGCCCACCCCCCTGGCCGCGCCTCCCTGCCTCGTGGACAGCCCGGAGACCCCCCTGACTTGTTCTCGACGCCAAAACCTCTTATATACACAGAAACTTCCAGAAAGAAACCTAGATCGGGAGTTCCGCCACCAGAAGCCTCCGTAGCCACCGAAAACTAATCTAGACTCATCCCGGCACCCTGACGGAGGGGGGGGGGGAATCCCTCTCCGGTGGCCATCTTCATCATCTCGGTGCTCTCCATGACGAGGAGGGAGTAGTTCACCCTTGGGGCTGAGGGTATGTACTAGTAGCTATGTGTTTGATCTCTCTCTCTCTCTCTCTCTCTCTCTCGTGTTCTTGAGTCGACATGATCTTGATGTATCGCGAGCTTTGCTATTGTAGTTGGATATTATGATGTTTCTCCTCCTATACTCTCTTGTGATGAATTGAGTTTTCCCTTTGAAGTTATCTTATCAGATTGAGTCTTTAAGGATTTGAGAACACTTGATGTATGTCTTGCATGTGCTTATCTGTGGTGACAATGGGATATCATGTGATTCACTTGATGTATGTTTTGGTGATTAACTTGCGAGTTTCGTGACCTCGTGAACTTATGCATAGGGGTTGGCACACGTTTTCGTCTTGACTCTCCGGTAGAAACTTTGGGGCACTCTTTGAAGTTCTTTGTGTTGGTTGAATAGATGAATCTGAGATTGTGTGATGCATATCGTATAATCATACCCACGGATACTTGAGGTGACATTGGAGTATCTAGGAGACATTAGGGTTTTGGTTGATTTGCGTCTTAAGGTGTTATTTTACTACGAACTCTAGGGCTGTTTGTGACACTTATAGGAATAGCCCAACGGATTGGTCGGAAAGAATAACTTTGAGGTGGTTTCGTACCCTACAATAATCTCTTCATTTGTTCTCCGCTATTAGTGACTTTGGAGTGACTCTTTGTTGCATGTTGAGGGATAGTTATATGATCCTATTATGTTATTATTGTTGAGAGAACTTGCACTAGTGAAAGTATGAACCCTAGGCCTTGTTTCCTAGCATTGCAATACCGTTTTCGCTCACTTTTATCATTAGTTACCTTGCTGTTTTTATATTTTCAGATTACAAAAACCTATATCTACTATCCATATTGCACTTGTATCACCATCTCTTCGCCGAACTAGTGCACCTATACAATTTACCATTGTATTGGGTGTGTTGGGGACACAACAGACTCTTTATTATTTGGTTGCAGGGTTGTTTGAGAGAGACCATCTTCATCCTACGCCTCCCACGGATTGATAAACCTTAGGTCATCCACTTGAGGGAAATTTGCTACTGTCCTACAAACCTCTGCACTTGGAGGCCCAACAATGTCTATAAGAAGAAGGTTGTGTAGTAGACATCAGCAGCCTCCATCAGGGCTAAGGCCACCGCTGCGGAACGAACAGCTGCTGTGCCACTCTCGCCAGTTGCTATCCCTGAGGCAGATGTTGCTGCCGCCACCTAAGAAGCAACAACGGCCGTTTGGGCTGCCTTTGCCGCCTGGTCGCAAATTGCGGCTGCACTCATGCACCTTGTTAGCGCGCGCATGGCGGCTGCGGCCGCGCTCTCGCCGGAGTGGGCCACCGAAGTTGCCCTCATGACACGGGTCCACGTGCCCATCTTTCACCGGCGACGATTGAATAGTGAAATGATATTTGGGGAGCGAGCTAGTGTGCTTGAGACGCCGGTTGTGTACTGATGTCTACTACACAACCTTCTTCTTGTAGACATTGTTGGGCCTCCAAGTGCAGAGGTTTGTAGGACAGTAGCAAATTTCCCTCAAGTGGATGACCTAAGGTTTATCAATCCGTGGGAGGCGTAGGATGAAGATGGTCTCTCTCAAGCAACCTTGCAACCAAATAACAAAAAGTCTCTTGTGTCCCCAACA
The DNA here is from genome assembly GCF_018294505.1 of Triticum aestivum. Classification (NCBI taxonomy): domain Eukaryota; kingdom Viridiplantae; phylum Streptophyta; class Magnoliopsida; order Poales; family Poaceae; genus Triticum; species Triticum aestivum. Next base: position 486,542,574 of record NC_057800.1, read on the forward strand.
CACCCAATACAATGGTAAATTGTATAGGTGGACTAGTTCGGCGAAGAGATGGTGATACAAGTGGTATATGGATGGTAGATAATGGTTTTTGTAATCTGAAAATATAAAAACAGCAAGGTAACTAATGATAAAAGTGAGCGTAAACGGTATTGCAATGTGTTGAAACAAGGCCTAGGGTTCATATATACTTTCGCTAGTGCAAGTTCCCTCAACAATAATAACATAATTGGATCACATAACTATCCCTCAACATGCAACAAAGAGTCACTCCAAAGTCACTAATAGCGGAGAACGAACGAAGAGATTATGGTAGGGTACGAAACCACCTCAAAGTTATTCTTTCCAATCAATCCGTTGGGCTATTCCTATAGTGTCACAAACAGCCCTAGAGTTCGTACTAGAATAACACCTTAAGACACAAATCAACCAAAACCCTAATGTCACCTAGATACTCCAATGTCACCTCAAGTATCCGTGGGTATGATTATACGATATGCATCACACAATCTCAGATTCATCTATTCAACCAACACATAGGACCTCAAAGAGTGCCCCAAAGTTCTACCGGAGAATCACGACGAAAACGTGTGCCAACCCCTATGCATAGGTTCATGGGCGGAACCCGCAAGTTGATCACCAAAACATACATCAAGTGAATCACGTGATATCCCATTGTCACCACAGATATCCACGGCAAGACATACATCAAGTGTTCTCAAATCTTTAAAGACTCAATCCGATAAGATAACTTCAAAGGGGAAACTCAATTCATTACAAGAGAGAAGAGGGGGGAAGAAATATCATAGGATCCAAATATAATAGCAAAGCTCGCGATACATCAAGATCGTATCACCTCAAGAACACGAGAGAGAGAGAGAGAGAGAGAAATCAAACACATAGCTACTGGTACATACCCTCAGCCTCGAGGGAGAACTACTCCCTCCTCGTCATGGAGAGCACCGGGATGATGAAGATGGCCACCGAAGAAGGATTGCCCCCTCCGGCAGGGTGCGGAACGGGTCTAGATTGGCTTTCGGTGGCTACGGAGGCTTCTGGCGGTGGAACTCCCGATCTATTGTCTGTTCTGGAAGTTTTAGGGTACGTGAGTATATATGGGTGCAGGAAGTACGTCGGTGGAGCTTTGGGGGCCCCACGAGGCAGGGGGCGCGCCCTAGGGGGGGCGCCCCCCACCCTCGTGAGCACCTCCCTTGGCTCCTGACATGGGGTCCAAGTCCATCCGGTAGCTTTCCTTCCAAAAATAACTTCTCCAGTTGATTTCGTTCTGTTTCGACTCCGTTTGATATTCCTTTTCTTCGAAACACTGAAATAGGCAAAAAAACAGCAATTCTGGGCTGGGCCTCCGGTTAATAGGTTAGTCCCAAAAATAATATAAAAGTGGATAATAAAGCCCAATATTGCCCAAAACAGTAGATAACATAGCATGGAGCAATAAAAAATTATAGATACATTGGAGACGTATCAAGCATCCCCAAGCTTAATTCCTGCTCGTCCTCGAGTAGGTAAATGATAAAAACAGAATTTTTGATGCGGAGTGCTACTTGGCATAATTTCAATGTAATTCTTCTTAATTGTGGTATGAATATTCAGATCTGAAAGATTCAAGACAAAAGTTCATATTGACATAAAAATGATAATACTTCAAGCATACTAACTAAGCAATTATGTCTTCTCAAAATAACATGGCCAAAGAAAGTTCATCCCTACAAAATCATATAGTTTAGTCATGTTTCATTTTCGTCACACAAGAATGCTCTCATCATGCACAACCCCGATGACAAGCCAAGCAATTGTTTCATACTTTAGTAATCTCAAACCTATAAACTTTCACGCAATACATGAGCGCGAGCCATGGATATAGCACTATGGGTGGAATAGAATAATGAGGGGGTTATGCGGAGAAGATCAAAAAAGGAGAAATTCTCACATCAGCGAGGCTAATCAATGGGCTATGGAGATGCCCACCGATTGATGGTAATGCAAGGAGTAGGGATTGCCATGCAACGGATGCACTAGAGCTATAAATGTATGAAAGCTCAACAAAAGAAACTAAGTGGGTGTGCATCCAACTTGCTTGCTCACGAAGACCTAGGGCACTTGAGGAGGCCCATTGTTGGAATATACAAGCCAAGTTCTATAATGAAAAATTCCCACTAGTATATGAAAGTGATAACATGAGAGACTCTCTACCATGAAGATTACGGTGCTACTTTGAAGCACAAGTGTGGTAAAAGGATAGTAGCATTGTCCCTTCTCTCTTTTTCTCCCATTTTTTATTTGGCCTTTCTTTTTTTATGGCCTTCTCTTTTTTATGGCCTTTATCTTTTTTTTATTCCTCACTTGGGACAATGCTCTAAAAATGATGATCATCACACTTCTATTTATTTACAACTCAATGATTACAACTGGATACTAGAATAAAGTATGACTCTATATGAATGCCTCCGACGGTGTACCGGGATATGCATTGAATCAAGAGTGACATGTATGAAAGAATTATGAACGGTGGATTTGCCACAAATACTATGTCAACTACATGATCATGCAAAGCAATATGACAATGATGATGCGTGTCATAATAAACAGAATGGTGGAAAGTTGCATGGCAATATATCTCGGAATGGCTATGGAAATGCCATAATAGGTAGGTATGGTGGCTGTTTTGAGGAAGATATAAGGAGGTTTATGTGTGAAAGAGCGTATCATATCACAGGGTTTGGATGCACCGGCGAAGTTTGCACCAACTCTCAATGTGAGAAAGGGCAATGCACAGTACCGAAGAGGCTAGCAAGGATGGAAGGGTGAGAGTGTGTATAATCCATGGACTCAACATTAGTCATAAAGAACTCACATACTTATTGAAAAACTCTACAAGTCATCAAAAACCTCGGCACTACGCGCATGCTCCTAGGGGGATAGATTGGTAGGAAAAGACCATCGCTCATCCCCGACCACCACTCATAATGAGGACAATCAAATAACACCTCATGTTTCAAATTTGTTACATAACGTTTACCATACGTGCATGCTACGGGACTTGCAAACTTCAACACAAGCATTTCTCAATTTCACAACTACTCAACTAGCACGACTTTGATATTATTACCTCCATATCTCAAAACAATCATCAAGCATCAAACTTCTCTTAGTATTCAAAACACTCATAAGAGAATTTTTACTAATCTTGAATACCTAGCATATTAGGATTATTAAGAAAATTACCATGCTATTTAAGACTCTCAAAATAATCTAAGTGAAGCATGAGAGTTCATCTATTTCTACAAAATAAAACTACCACCATGCTCTAAAAGATATAAGTGAAGCACTAGAGCAAATGACAAACTACTCCGAAAGATATAAGTGAAGATCAATGAGTAGTTGAATAATTATGCAACTATGTGAAGACTCTCTAACATTTAATAATTTCAGATCTTGGTATTTTATTCAAACAGCAAGCAAAGCAAAATAAAATGACATTCTAAGAATAGCAAACATCATGTGAAGAAGCAAAAACTTAGGATCAACCGATACTAACCGATAGTTGTTGAAGAAGAAAGGTAGGATGCCAACCGGGGCATCCCCAAGCTTAGACGCTTGAGACTTCTTGAAATATTATCTTGGGGTGCCTTGGGCATTCCCAAGCTTGAGCTTTTGTGTCTCCTTAATTCCTCTCATATCACGGTCTCCCTAAATCTCAAAAGCTTCATCCACACAAAACTCAACAAGGACTCGTGAGATAAGTTAGTATAAACCATTGCAAAAACCTTATCATACTCTACTGTAGTAAATCACTAAAACATTGCATACTAAATTCCTCTGCATATTTAATAGTCCTATCCTCAAATAGAATCATTAAAGAAGCGAACATATGCAAACAATGCAAACATAACAGCAATCTGCCTAAACAGGATAGTCTGTAAAGAATGCTGCAACATCGATACTTCCCTAGCTACAAGAATTATGAAATAAAATTCCCACTGTATTAAATTTATCAGAGATTAATATGCAAAAGGTTTCAACATTTTATCACATTCTGACTTTTCTCGGGAATTATTGCAACATCGGTAAACTTTCTGTTTTCAAACAGCAACATGTATACTTGTAACATAGGCATAGTAAAGGCTATCAATGCCACTTTTATTGAAATAAAAGATGCAAAACATTGTTATAAATAACAGCATGCAAATCCTAACAAAATAAATTGACGCTCCAAGCAAAACACATATCATGTGATGAATAAAAATATAGCTCCAAGTAAAGTTACCGATGAACGAAGACGAAAGAGGGGATGCCTTCCGGGGCATCCCCAAGCTTAGGCTCTTGGCTATCCTTGAATATTAACTTGGGGTGCCTATGGAATCCCCAAGATTAGGCTCTTGCCACTCCTTATTCCATAGTCCATCGAATCCTTACCCAAAACTTGAAAACTTCACAACACAAAACTTAACAGAAAACTCGTAAGCTCCGTTAGTATAAGAAAGAAAATCACCATCATAAGGTACTGTAATGAACTCATTATTTATTTATGTTGGTGTTAAACCTACTGTATTCCAAATTCTCTATGGTTTATAAACTCTTTTACTAGCCATAGATTCATCAAAATAAGTAAACAACACATGAAAAATAGAATCTGTCAAAAACAGAACGGTCTGTAGTAATATGAATCAAACATATACTTATGAAACTCATAAAATTCTCAAATAAATTGATTTACCTGAGGAATTTATCTATTAATCATCTGCAAAAAGAATTAACTAAATATCGCTCTCCAAATAAAAATGGAAACAATTCTCGTGAGCGCTAAAGTTTCTGTTTTTTACAGCATGATCAACAAGACTTTCCCCAAGTCTTCCCAAAGGTTCTACTTGGCACAAACACTAATTAAAAGCATAAAACCACATCTAAACAGAGGCCAGATGAATTATTTATTACTAAACAGGAACAAAAATCAAGGAACAAAAATAAAGTTGGGTTGCCTCCCAACAAGCGCTATCGTTTAACGCCCCTAGCTAGGCATGATGATTTCAATGATGCTCATATAAAAGATAAGAATTGTAACATAAAGAGAGCATCATGAAGAATATGACTAGCAAATTTAAGTCTAACATACTTCCTATGCATAGGGATTTTGTGAGCAAACAACTTATGGGAACAATAATCAACTTGCATAGGAAGGTAAAACAAGCATAACTTCAAAATTTTAAGCACATCGAGGGGAAATTTGATATTATTGCAATTCCTAAAAGTATATATTCCTCCCTCATAATAATTTTCAGTAGCATCATGAATGAATTCAACAATATAACCAGCACCTAAAGCATTCTTTTCATGATCTACAAGCTTAGAAAATTTACTACTCTCCACATAAGCAAAATTCTTCTCATGAATAGTAGTGGGAGCAAACTCAACAAAGTAACTATCATGGGATTGAAAATTGAAATCAAGATGACAAGTTTCATTGTTATCATTATTCTTTAAAGCATACGTGTCATAACAACAGTCATCATAGATAGGAGGCATGTTTTCATCATGATAAATTTGCTCATCAAAACTTGGGGGACAAAAAATATCATCTTCATCAAACATAGCTTCCACAAGCTTGTGGCTTTGCATATCATTTGCATCATAGATATTCAAGGAATTCATACTAACAACATTGCAATCATGCTCATCATTCAAATATTTAGTGCCAAACATTCTAATGCATTCTTCTTCTAGCACTTGAGCACAATTATCGGAATCCTTATTCTCACGATAGATATTAAAAAGATGAAGCATATGAGGAAAACTTAATTCCATTTTTTATAGTTTTCTTTTATAGACTAAACTAGTGATAAAACAAGAAACTAAAAGACTCGATTTCAAGATCTAAAGATATACCTTCAAGCACTCACCTCCCCGGCAACGGCGCCAGAAAAGAGCTTGATGTCTACTACACAACCTTCTTCTTGTAGACGTTGTTGGGCCTCCAAGTGCAGAGGTTTGTAGGACAGTAGCAAATTTCCCTCAAGTGGATGACCTAAGGTTTATCAATCCGTGGGAGGCGTAGGATAAAGATGGTCTCTCTCAAGCAACCTTGCAACCAAATAACAAAAAGTCTCTTGTGTCCCCAACACACCCAATACAATGGTAAATTGTATAGGTGCACTAGTTCGGCGAAGAGATGGTGATACAGTGGTATATGGATGGTAGATAATGGTTTTTGTAATCTGAAAATAGAAAAACAGCAAGGTAACTAATGATAAAAGTGAGCGTAAACGGTATTGAAATGTGTTGAAACAAGGCCTAGGGTTCATACTTTCGCTAGTGCAAGTTCCCTCAACAATAATAACATAATTGGATCACATAACTATCCCTCGACATGCAACGAAGAGTCACTCCAAAGTCACTAATAGCGGAGAACGAATGAAGAGATTATGGTAGGGTATGAAACCACCTCAAAGTTATTCTTTCCAATCAATCTGTTGGGCTATTCCTATAGGTGTCACAAACATCCCTAGAGTTCGTACTAGAATAACACCTTAAGACACAAATCAATAAAAACCCTAATGTCACCTAGATACTCCAATGTCACCTCAAGTATCCGTGGGCATGATTATACGATATGCATCACACAATCTCAGATTCATCTATTCAACCAACACATAGGACCTCAAAGAGTGCCCCAAAGTTCTACCGGAGAATCACGACGAAAACGTGTGCCAACCCCTATGCATAGGTTCATGGGCGGAACCCACAAGTTGATCACCAAAACATACATCAAGTGAATCACGTGATATCCCATTGTCACCACAGATATCCACGGCAAGACATACATCAAATGTTCTCAAATCTTTAAAGACTCAATACGATAAGATAACTTCAAAGGGGAAACTCAATTCATTACAAGAGAGAAGAGGGGGGAAGAAACATCATAGGATCCAAATATAATATCAAAGCTCGCGATACATCGAGATCATATCACCTCAATAACACGAGAGAGAGAGAGATCAAACACATAGCTACTGGTACATACCCTTAGCCCCGAGGGAGAACTACTCCCTCCTCGTCATGGAGAGCACCGGGATGATGAAGATGGCCACCGGAGAAGGATTTCCCCCTCCGGCAGTGTGCCGGAACGTGTCTAGATTGGCTTTCGGTGGCTACGGAGGCTTCTGGCGGCGGAACTCCTGATCTATTATCAGTTCTGGAAGTTTTAGGGTACGTGAGTATATATGGGTGCAGGAAGTACGTCGGTGGAGCTTCGGGGGCCCCACTAGGCAGGGGGGCGCACCGTAGGGGGGCCCCCCCACCCTCGTGAGCACCTCCCTTGGCTCCTGACGTGGGGTCCTAGTCCATCCGGTAGCTTTCCTTCCAAAAATAACTTCTCCAGTTGATTTCGTTCCGTTTCGACTCCGTTTGATATTCCTTTTCTTCAAAACACTGAAATAGGCAAACAAAACCGCAATTCTGGGTTGGGCCTCGGGTTAATACGGTAGTCCCAAAAATAATATAAAAGTGGATAATAAAGCCCAATATTGCCCAAAACAGTAGATAACATAGCATGGAGCAATCAATAATTATAGATACGTTGGAGACGTATCATGTACTGTAGCCGACGCACCTTCTCGCGTAAGCCATAGGCATACTATACACCGACGGTGCTCCACGATATTTTGTACTACATCTCACACGGTTGCTGATAATAAACTATGTGCGATCTACTTGATTTTTCATCTTGATTTGAATTACATAATTGGGTCACAACGGCAATGGACGTGTTTGAATTGCTAGAGTTTTTATCTGGAGTGAACATGCAACTATATGTGTGTCGTAAAATAATTGGAATTATTCAGGGTTCGTTTGAACATTTTATACATTAAATTGGTTTTCTAGCCATTTCAGGTGAACAATTCAAATTTGAACTACATGCACATGCTCCAGTGCATATAAATTGGTTGAAAAATCAAATATGTGTCCTTGGGTGCATGCTTAGGTCCCATGCAAGAAATGGAAATGAATTTCAAACACCAGGCACCGTTGATTGCCAGCAAAACATTGAGATGCCTGGTTTTTTAAATTCTAGTAAACCAAAAACTCGTCTGGAATTCATGAAACTTGGCATGCTATCATGGAGCGGCATCAACATGCGGTGGTAAATTTTTTGTCCCATTTGGGGCAGGTTTGGGTATATGCTTCTCACAAACCGGAGCTTCTCACAACAAGCATGATGGTTTTCGGCAGGGACCTACCTTTGCGGACGAAACGATATCCATTGCCTCTTATTGCTTTCAATTTTTTTCCTCGTGTCAACATAGAACAACAGGAGTGTTGTGTGAATTTTTGTGATTTTTCAGGGTTCGTTTGGACATTTTTATGCATTAACTGAGTTTTCAATGCATTTTATGTGCATAATTCATATTTTCACTACATGCACATGCTCCAGTGCATATAAATTGGTTGAAAAATCAAATATGTGTCCTTTGGTGCATGCTTAGGTCCCATGCAAGAAATGGAAATGAATTTCAAACACTAGGGCACCGTTGATTGCTGGCAAAACATTGAGATGCCTGGTTTTTAAATTCTAGTAAATCCAAAACTCGTCTGAAATTCATGAAACTTGGCATGCTATCATGGAGCGGCATCAACATGTTGTGGTACTAATTTTGTCCCATTTGGGGCAGGTTTGGGTATATGCTTCTCACAAACCGGAGCTTCTCACAACAAGCATGATGGTTTTCGGTAGGGAACGTCCCACCTTTGGGGACGAAACGATATCCATTGCCTCTTATTGCTTTCAAATTTTTTTCTCGTGTCAACGTAGAACAACAGGAGTGTTGTGTGAACTTTTGTATTTTTTTAGGGTTCGTTTGGACATTTTTATGCATTAACCGAGTTTTCAATGCATTTATGTGCATAATTCAAATTTGAACTACATGCACATGCTCCAGTGCATATAAATTGGTTGAAAAATCAAATATGTGTCCTTGGGTGCATGCTTAGGTCCCATGCAAGAAATAGGAATGAATTTCGAACACCAGGGCACCGTTGATTAACGGCAAAACATTGAGATGCCTGGTTTTTAAATTCTAGTGAATCCAAAATTCTGTTAACCATTGACGTGACGCCACGTGTCTTGGTTTTAATGGTTGTAGGAGGTGTCGTGCGGACAGCTGCTTGACCTTGACTGAATGGGAGGCATGCGAGCACCGTCCGGTGCGCAGGCTGACCGAGAGGCGTGCAAGCTGTCTTTGAGTGCGCAGGCTCACTGGGAAGCGAGCCCTTTGACTTCCATGTCCGCTCGCCTTGCTCGCATCCTCTCCATTAATGGCGCCCAAGCCACAATTTAATTTGCTTTTTAAATATAAAACACTCATCGCAAACGTTTTAGTTAGAACACCCGTATGCAAACCAATAGCTTCCCCAGGAAGCCAAGAGAAAATTTTCCTAGCAGGATTTCTGCAGCTCTTGATCGCAAACGTTTTAGATAGAACACCTGTATGCAAAGTGAGAGCAGCGCAGGATTTGTGCATCCCTTCAACGCAAATGGTTGTTTTGGATGACCCGTGTGCAACCACGTACAAACAATTTTGTAAGATTTGTCAATCCTTGTAACACTGCGATTTGTCAAAATATGAAGCTAAAAATCACTACCAGTATCTAATTTTTGCAACTAAAATTCAGTAATTAAGCATAGATTTCATTCATAGATTAAGCAATCGTTCTTAATATATACAAACAGTTCAACTCGACAGCTGAACCGGCCAAACTTTTCCCCAATTGTTGCCAACCACGTACTGAAATAGCTAGTTCAATTATATATACTAGCTAATTTTAAGTACGTTGTACAGTTCCACCACATCTATAGTCAGATGAACTGAACAAAATAGCCCCTAAATACTACTACTACTGCGGAGGGGCTTTGTACTACTTCCGGCTGCCTCTCCTCTGCCGAGCACGCTCAGTAAGAGGCGGAGGAGGAGCCTACTGACGAGCTGGGCAACAGCAATGCGGTGCCTACCGCTAATGCAGCTTCAGCGATGCTCACCTCGAACACCCTCTGCCGCTCCAGACGACCCTGATACGTCTCCAACGTATCTATAATTTATGAAGTATTCATGTCATGTTTACAATATTTTTGGTATGATTTGATTAGAACTAATCCGGACTGACGCAGTTTTCAGCAGAACTATAGTGGTGTTGTTTTTGTGTAGAAATAAAAGTTCTCATAATGCAATGAAAATCAACGGAGATTTTTTCTGGAAAATATGAAAAATACAGGAACGAAAATCTACCGGAGGGGAGTCATAGGGGCCCCACGAGGGTGGGGGGCACGCCCACCCTCCTGGGGCACGCCCCCTGCCTCGTGGACTCTCCGAGGGGCCCCCTGGCGTGAAATCAATGCCAACTTCTCCTATAAATATAGAAACCTCCAAAAATTAACCTAGATCAGAAGTTCCGCTGCCGCAAGCCTCTGTAGCCATGAGAAATAAATCTAGGCCCTCTCTGGCACCCTTCCGGAGGGGGCCATTATCACCGGAGGGCATGGAGGAGGATCCCGGAGGGGCCATCATCACCATGAAAGCCAAGGACCAGCGGGATGATACGTCTCCAACGTATCTATAATTTTTGATTGCTCCATGCTATTATATTATCTATTTTGGATGTTAATGGGCTTTATTTTACACTTTTATATCATTTTTGGGACTAACCTACTAACCGGAGGCCCAGCCCAAATTGCTGTTTTTTTGCCTATTTTAGGGTTTCGCCGAAAAGGAATATCAAACGGAATGAAACCTTCGGGAACATGATTTTCTCAACAAACGTGATCCAGGAGACTTGGAGTGGGTGTCAAGAAACAACGGAGGAAGCCACGAGGCAGGGGCGCGCGCCAACCCCCCTGGGCGCGCCCTCCACCCTCATGGGCCCCTCGTTGCTCCACCGACGTACTTCTTCCTCCTATATATATCCACGTACCCCCCAAACATCTAGGAGCACCACGAAAACCTAATTCCAACGCCGCAACCTTCTGTACCCGAGAGATCCCATCTCGGGGCCTTTTCCGGAGCTCCGCCGGAGGGGGCATTGATCACGGAGGGCCTCTACATCAACTCCATGGCCTCTCCAGTGATGTGTGAGTAGTTTACTTCAGACCTACGGGTCCATAGTTATTATCCAGATGGCTTCTTCTCTCTCTTTGGATCTCAATACAAAGTTCTCCTCGATCTTCTTGGAGATCTGTTCGATGTAATCTTCTTTTGTGGTGTGTTTGTCGAGATCCGATGAATTGTGGGTTTACGATCCAGTTTATCTATGAACAATATTTGATTCTCCTCTGAATTCTTTTATGTATGATTGGTTTATCTTTGCAAGTCTCTTCGAATTATCAGTTTGGTTTGGCCTACTAGATTGATCTTTCTTGCAATGGGAGAAGTGCTTAGCTTTGGGTTCAATCTTGCGGTGCTCGATCCCAGTGACAGAAAGGGAACCGACACGTATTGTATTGTTGCCATCGAGGATAAAAGATGGGGTTTATATCATATTGCATGAGTTTATCCCTCTACATCATGTCATCTTCCTTAAAGCATTACTCTGTTCTTATGAACTTAATACTCTAGATGCATGCTGGATAGCGGTCGATGTGTGGAGTAATAGTAGTAGATGCAGAATCGTTTCGGTCTACTTGTCTCGGACGTGATGCCTATATATATGATCATACCTAGATATTCTCATAACTATGCTCAATTCTATCAATTGCTCGACAGTAATTCGTTTACCCACCGTAATACTTATGCTCTTGAGAGAAGCCACTAGTGAAACCTATGGCCCCCGGGTCTATCTTCCATCGTATTAATCTTCCAACACTTAGTTATTTCCTTTGGCGTTTATTTTACTTTGCATCTTTATTTCTCTTTATCATAAAAATACCAAAAATATTATCTTATCATATCTATCAGATCTCACTCTCGTAAGTGACCGTGAAGGGCTTGACAACCCCTTTATCGCGTTCGTTGCGAGGTTCTTATTTGTTTGTGTAGGTGCGTGGGACTTGAGCGTGATCTCCTACTGGATTAATACCTTGGTTCTAAAAAACTGAGGGAAATACTTACGCTACTTTGCTGCATCACCCTTTCCTCTTCAAGGGAAAACCAACGCAATGCTCAAGAGGTAGCAAGAAGGATTTCTGGTGCCGTTGCTGGGGAGATTCACACCAAGTCAAGTCAAGATTTGACTCCCAACAATGAGTCATTTATGGTGTCGTTGCTAAGTCAAGACATACCAGGTACCCATCACAAACTCTTATCCCTCGCATTACATTATTTGCCATTTGCCTTTCGTTTTCCTCTCCCCCACTTCACCCTTGTCGTTTTATTTGCCCTCTCTCTCCATTCCCCTTCTCTTTCCCTATTTGCCTCTTTTGCCCATTTCTTGTTTGCTTGTGTGTTGGATTTCTTGCTTGTCACGATGGCTCAAGATAATACTAAATTGTGTGACTTTGCCATTACCAACAACAATGTTTTTCTTAGCACTCCGGTTGCTCCTCTTACCGATGCTGAATCTTGTGAAATTAATGCTGCTTTGTTGAATCTTTTCATGAAAGATCAATTCGCCGACATTCCTAGTGAAGATGCCGCTACCCATCTAAACAACTTTGTTGATTTGTGTGATATGCAAAAGAAGAAAGATGTGGATAATGATATTGTTAAACTTAAGCTATTTCCGTTTTTGCTTAGAGATCGTGCTAAAGCTTGATTTTCGTCTTTCCCTAAAAATAGTATTGATTCATGGAATAAGTGCAAAGATGCTTTTATCACTAAGTATTTTCCTCCCGCTAAGATCATCTCTCTTAGAAATGATATTATGAATTTTAAGCAACTTGATCATGAACATGTTTCACAATCTTGGGAGAGGATGAAATTAATGATACATAATTTCCCTACACATGGTTTGAATCTTTGGATGATTATACAAAACTTTTATGCCGGATTGAATTTTGCTTCTAGAAATCTTTCAGATTCGTCTGCGGAAGGCACTTTTATGGAAATCACTTTAGGAGAAGCTACCAAACTCCTAGATAATATTATGGTTAATTATTCCTAATGGCACACCGAAAGATCTACTAATAAAAAAGTGCATGTGATAGAAGAGATTAATGTTTTGAGTGGAAAGATGGATGAACTTATGAAATTGTTTGCTAATAAGAGTGCTCCTACTGATCCTAATGATATGCCTTTGTCTACTTTGATTGAGAATAATAATGAATCTATGGATGTGAATTTTGTTGGTAGGAACAATTTTGGTAACAACGTGTATAGAGGTAATTTTAATTCTAGACCATTTCCTAGTAATTCCTCTAATAATTATGGTAATTCCTGCAACAATTCTTATGGAAATTATAATAAGATGCCCTCTGTTTTTGAATCTAGTATTAAAGAATTTATTACTTAGCAAAAGAGTTTCAATGCTTTGATTGAAGAAAAATTGCTTAAGATTGATGAATTGGCTAGGAACGTGGATATAATCTCTCTTGATGTTGATTCTTTGAAAATTGGATCTATTCCACCTAAGCATGATATCAATGAGTCTCTCAAAGCCATGAGAATTTCCATTGAGAGTGCAAAGAAAGAACCGCTAGGATGCGTGCTAAGAAAGATTGCTTTGTGAAAGTGTGTTCTTCTAGTTTTCATGATAATAAAGATGAAGATCTAAAAGTTATTGATGTGTCTCCTATTAAGTCTTTATTTTGCAATATGAATCTTGATAATGATGGGACTGAAGATGATCCACCTTTACCTAGAAGGCGTTCCAAAAATTCGGAGTTTCTAGATCTTGATGCAAAAATTGGTAAAAGTGGGATTGAAGAGGTTAAAACTTTAAATATCAATGAACACACTATTTTGGATTTCAAGGAATTTAATTATGATAATTTCTCTTTGATAGATTGTATTTCCTTGTTGCAATCCGTGCTAAATTCTCCTCATGCTTATAGTCAAAATAAAGCTTTTACTAAACATATCGTTGATGCTTTGATGCAATCTTATGAAGAAAAACTTGAGTTGAAAGTTTCTATCCCTAGAAATCTTTATGATGAGTGGGAACCTACAATAAAAATTAAAATTAAATATCATGAGTGCTATGCTCTGTGTGATTTGGGTGCTAGTGTTTCCACGATTCCAATATTAAGAAACCTATCTGAAGAATTAATGATGTTCTTATTGTTGCAAATAGGAACTATGTGCCCGTAGATTTCATTGTTCATGATATAGATTGCAATCCTTCATGCCCTATTATTCTTGGTAGACCTTTCCTTAGAACGATTGGTGCAATTATTGATATGAAGGAAGGGAATATTAGATTCCAATTTCCATTAAGGAAAGGCATGGAACACTTCCCTAGAAATAAAATTAAATTACCATATGAATCTATTATGAGATCCACTTATGGATTGCATACCAAAGATGGCAATACCTAGATCTATCCTTGCTTTTATGCCTAGCTAGGGGCGTTAAACGATAGCGCTTGTTGGGAGGCAACCCAATTTTATTTTTATTACTTGCCTTTTGCTACTGTTTAGTAATAAATAATTTATCTAGCATCTGTTTTTGTTGTGTTTTTTGTGTTTAGTTAGTGTTTTTGCCAGTAGAACCGTTGGAAAGACTTGGGGGAAAGTCTTTTTGATCTTGCTGTAAAAAACAGAAACTTTAGCACTCACAAGAATTGCTGCCATTTTTATTTGGAAGGTGCTATTTAGTTAATTCTTTTTGTATATGATTAATAGATAAATTCCTCATGTCCAGCAATTTATTTTAGAATTTTTAGGGTTTCAGAAGTTGCGTTAGCTACCGATTACTACAGACTGTTCTGTTTTTGACAGATTCTGTTTTTCTTGTGTTGTTTGCTTATTTTGATGAATCTATGGCTAGTAAAAGAGTTTATAAACCATAGGGAAGTTGTAAAACAGTAGGTTTAACACCAATATAAATAAATAATGAATTCATTACAGTACCTTGAAGTGGTGTTTTCTTTTCTTTCGCTAACGGAGCTCACGAGATTTCTATTTTGAGTTTTGTGTTGTGAAGTTTTCAAGTTTTGGGTAAAGATTTGATGGATTATGGAACAAAGAGTGGCAAGAGCCTAAGCTTGGGGATGAACATGGCACCCCAAGGTAAAACTCAAGGACACCAAAAAGCCTAAGCTTGGGGATGCCCCGGAAGGCATCCCCTCTTTCATCTTCGTCTATCGGTAACTTTACTTGGAGCTATATTTTTATTGACCACATGATATGTGTTTTGCTTGGAGCGTATTGTATGACGAGTCTTCGCCTTTTAGTTTACCACAATCATACTTGATGTACACACCTTTTGAGAGAGACTCGCATGATTTGAAATTTATTAAAATACTCTATGTGCTTCACTTATATCTTTTGAGCTATATAGTTTTTGCTCTAGTGCTTCACTTATATCTTTTAGAGCACGGTGGTGGATTTGTTTTATAGAAACTATTGTTCTCTCATGCTGCACTTATATTATTTTGAGAGTCCTTTAGAACAAAATGGAAATTTGCTATAATATAAAAACTTTCATAGAAGTGCATTGAATACTATGAGAAGTTTGATACTTGATAATTGTTTTGAGATATGGAGATGGTGATATTAGAGTCATGCTAGTTGAGTACTTGTGAATTTGAGAAATGCTTGTGTTGAAGTTTGTGATTCCCGTAGCATGCACGTATGGTGAACCGTTATGTGATGAAGTCGGAGCATGATTTATTTATTGATTGTCTTCCTTATGAGTGGCGGTCGGGGACGAGCGATGGTCTTTTCCTACCAATATATCCCCCTAGGAGCATGCACGTAATACTTTGTTTTGATAACTAATAGATTTTTGCAACAAGTATGTGAGTTGTTTATGACTAATGTTGAGTCCATGGATTATACGCACTCTCACCCTTCCACCATTGCTAGCTTCTCTAGTATCGTGCAACTTTCGCCGGTACCATAAACCCACCATATACCTTCCTCAAAACAGCCACCATACCTACCTATTATGGCATTTCCATAGCCATTCCGAGATATATTGCCATGCAACTTTCCACCGTTCCGTTATTCTGACACGCTTCATCATTGCCATATTGCTTGCATGATCATGTAGTTGACATCGTATTTGTGGAAAAGCTACCGTTCATAATTCTTCATACATGTCACTCATGTATCATTGCACATCTCGATACACCGTCGGAGGCATTCACATAGAGTCATATTTTGTTCTAAGTATTGAGTTGTAATTTTTGAGTTGTAAGTAAATGAAGTGTGATGATCATTATTATTAGAGCATTGTCTCAAGTGAGGAAAGGATGATGGAGACTATGATTCCCCCACAAGTCGGGATGAGACTCCGGACGAAAAAAAGAGAAAAGAGGCAAAAAAAAATAAAGAAGGCCCAAATTAAAAAAAATGAGAGAAAAAGAGAGAAGGGACAATGCTACTATCCTTTTTCCACACTTGTGCTTCAAAGTAGCACCATGTTCTTCATATAGAGAGTCTCTTATGATATCACTTTCATATACTAGTGGGAATTTTTCATTATAGAACTTGGCTTGTATATTCCAATGATGGGCTTCCTCAAAATGCCCTAGGTCTTCATGAGCAAGCAAGTTGGATGCACACCCACTTAGTTTCTTTTGTTGAGCTTTCATATACTTATAGCTCTAGTGCATCTATTGTATGGCAATCCCTACTCACTCACATTGATATCTATTGATGGGCATCTCCATAGCCCGTTGATACGCCTAGTTGATGTGAGACTATCTTCTCCTTTTTGTCTTCTCCACAACCACCATTCTATTCCACCATAGTGCTATATCCATGGCTCACGCTCATATATTGCGTGAAGATTGAAAAAGGTTGAGAACATAAAAAATATGAAACAATTGCTTGGCTTGTCATCGGGGTTGTGCATGATTTAAATATTTTGTGTGGTGAAGATAGAGCATAGCTAGACTATATGATTTTGTAGGGATAACTTTCTTTGGCCATGTTATTTTGAAAAGACATAATTGCTTAGTTAGTATGCTTGAAGTATTATTATTTTTATGTCAATATTAAACATTTATCTTGAATCTTTCGGATCTGAACATTCATGCCACAATAAAGAAAAATTACATTGAGAAATATGTTAGAAAGCATTCCACGTCAAAAAATCTTCTTTTATCATTTACCTACTCGAGGACGAGTAGGAATTAAGCTTGGGGATGCTTGATACGTCTCAAACGTATCTATAATTTTTGATTGCTCCACGCTATTATATTATCTATTTTGGATGTTAATAGGCTTTATTTTACACTTTTATATCATTTTTGGGACTAACCTACTAACCGGAGGCCCAACCCAAATTGCTGTTTTTTTTGCCTATTTTAGGGTTTCGCCAAAAAGGAATATACGGAGTCCAAACGGAATGAAACCTTTGGGAACGTGATTTTCTCAACAAACGTGATCCAGGAGACTTGGAGTGGGCGTCAAGAAACAACGGAGGAAGCCACGAGGCAAGGGGGCGCGCCTACCCCCTGGGCGCGCCCTCCACCCTCATGGGCCCCTGTTGCTCCACTGATGTACTTCTTCCTCCTATATATATCCACGTACCCCCAAACATCCAGGAGCACCACAAAAACCTAATTCCACCACCGCAACCTTCTGTACCCGAGAGATCCAATCTCGGGGCCTTTTCCGGAGCTCCGCCGGAGGGGGCATTGATCACGGAGGGCCTCTACATCAACTCCATGGCCTCTCCGGTGATGTGTGAGTAGTTTACTTCAGACCTATGGGTCCACAGTTATTATCTAGATGGCTTCTTCTCTCTCTTTGGATCTCAATACAAAGTTCTCCTCGATCTTCTTGGAGATCTGTTCGATGTAATCTTCTTTTGCGGTGTGTTTATCGAGATCCGATGAATTGTGGGTTTATGATCCAGTTTATCTATGAACAATATTTGATTCTCCTCTGAATTCTTTTATGTATGATTGGTTATTCTTTGCAAGTCTCTTCTAATTATTAGTTTGGTTTGGCCTACTAGATTGATCTTTCTTGCAATGGGAGAAGTGCTTAGCTTTGGGTTCAATCTTGCGGTGATCGAACCCAGTGACAGAAAGGGAACCGACACGTATTGTATTGTTGCCATCGAGGATAAATAGATGGGGTTTATATCATATTGCATGAGTTTATCCCTCCACATCATGTCATCTTCCTTAAAGCATAACTCTGTTCTTTTGAACTTAATACTCTAGATGCATGCTGGATAGCGGTCGATGTGTGGAGTAATAGTAGTAGATGCAGAATCGTTTCGGTCTACTTGTCTCAGACGTGATGCCTATATATATGATCATACCTAGATATTCTCATAACTATGCTCAATTCTATCAATTGCTCGACAGTAATTCGTTTACCCACCGTAATACTTATGCTCTTGAGAGAAGCCACTAGTGAAACCTATGGCCCTGGGGTCTATCTTCCATCATATTAATCTTCCAACACTTAGTTATTTCCTTTGCTGTTTATTTTACTTTGCATATTTATTTCTCTTTATCATAAAAATACCAAAAAATATTATCTTATCATATCTATGAGATCTCACTCTCGTAAGTGACCGTGAAGGGCTTGACAACCCCTTTATCGCGTTGGTTGCGAGGTTATTATTTGTTTGTGTAGGTGTGTGGGACTTGAGCGTGATCTCCTACTGGATTGATACCTTGGTTCTCAAAAACTGAGGGAAATACTTACGCTACTTTGCTGCATCACCCTTTCCTCTTCAAGGGAAAACCAACGCTGCTCAAGAGGTAGCAAGGGAGAACCTCTCCCCATCCAGGGGAGGCCATGGAGGAGAGCGCACAAGGGGGAGAACCTTTCCTCCTCTCTCTCGATGACACCGGAGTGCCATCGGGAGGGGAATCATCGCCGCGGTGATCGTCTTCATCAACATCACCATCATCATGACCATCCTCATCTCTTTTACGCGGTCCACTCTCCCGCACCCCACTGTAATCTATACTTGAACATGGTGCTTTATGCCACATATTATGATCCAATGATGTGTTGCCATCGTATGATGTTTTTGAGTAGATATCCTTTGTCTTTGGGTTGATTGATGATCTAGATTGGTATGAGTTGTATGTTTTACTTTGGTGCTGTCCTATGGTGCCCTCCGTGTCGCGCAAGCGTGAGGGATTCCCACTGTAGGGTGTTGCAATATGTCCATGGTTTGCTTATTGTCTGCGTTGCGTGAGTGACTGAAACACAAACACAAGTAAGCGGGACATGGCGTATGGGAATAAAGAGGACTTGATACTTTAATGCTATGGTTAGGTTTTACCTTAATGGTCTTTAGTAGTTGCAGATGCTTGCTAGAGTTCCAATCATAAGTGCATATGATCCAAGAAGAGAAAGTATGTTAGCTTATGCCTCTCCCTCATATGAAATTGCAATGACGACTGTTGGTCTTGTTAACAATTGCCTAGGATAATTCCGCACACCGATCCACCATTATTCCACACTCGCTATTTATAATATTTAGTAATATATTCTAACTTTAAGATAACAACACCTACTTTCATATTTTAGCTCTCCGATATCATGCAAAGTTATCCACTTCATACCCACAACATAGTTTTATTTCTCGTTACTAGTCAGAAGCAAACGTTCGGTGTACGTAGAGTTGTATCAGTGGCAGATAGGGCTTGAGAGAATATTGATCTTACCTTTATCTCCTTGTGGGTTCGACACTCGATACTTATTACTTCCACCTTTGGAAATTGCTACGATGATTCCCTGCACTTGGGGATTATCAGACCCCTCTCGAAGCGGTGGTTCTCCTCGTAGATCTCCTGATTCCTCGCCTATGAGGCGGCATGTGTCGCGGCCACTGCGGCGGTAAGGCTCTTTGCGTGCTCGACGAGGCGCTCCTCCTCTTCCCGCAGGAACTCGGTGTAGCGCGCAAGGTAACTGTCGCACGTGCGGGCATCCACCTCTGCCTCCCGCCTTCGGGCAGCAGTGGCGGAGCGGGTGATGACCCCGGCGGTCGACGGTGGGCTGGCGGCCACGACGGCCAACGACGGGGTGGCGGCCACGACCACCACCTCCCGCCTTTGGGCCGCGGTGGTGGAGCGGGTGATGGCCATAATGTTCGGAAGTGGGGTGGCGGCCACGACGGCCATCTCCCGCCTTCGGGCCACGGCGGTGGAGCGGGCGATGGCCCTGGCTTTTGACGGTGGTGTGGCAGCAACGGCGGCCGGCAACAGCTGCCGACGGGCACCGACGACGGAGCGTGTGGTGGGTGTTCCACGCACACCCAACAGGGACGCCACGTGCACTACACTATGCCGAAGGCTGCGCCGCCGCCGCGGTGTAGCCTCCTAGATGGAGCTGTCCTCTGATAACGGCGAAGTGGCTGAGCGACGACGACGGACCGTTGCCATTGGCAAATGTGGGAGAAGCAGACAAGATAAGCTACAGGGATGGAGGGGAAAATGCGACGCAAGACTCGCCATCCATGAGGGTTTTTATACCAGGCCTATAAGCATTGGGATTTTGGGGGATTTCACCGAGTCAGGCGGGAAGCTTGCGCGGGAACCTGCGAGGTTGCGCGGGAACGGGCTCACCGATGATTCATTGGCACCACCGTTTGGCAAAAAGAATGCCCCCGCACGCTGCGCAAGCTTGCGCTGTAAGCCGTCTGCGGCAGCGGGGTGAAAAGACGTGCGAGAGGAGGACGAAAGGCCACATACACATACGGTTAATAAAAAACGTTTGCGATTTAATTACATACTATACCACCGTCCTGGTTTATAAGTATGATTTAACTAATAAAATACGAATGCATGTCGCCAACGATTATATAGTTGGATTTGTATTTGAACATAGTTTCCAATTATATAATTTTTAACACATGCATTAACATTTTGTTGGTTAAATTTAAGGGCAATGTATGGCACGAAATATAAAGGAGACTATAGACTAGACGGAGGTGGTACCATACGGCCGCTCTCTACATAGCGACGCAACTATCGGACGACTTGTAGGCGACCATTTCCTGCGTGTTCAGCTGCTCTATGTGTGTGGTTGCTTGCGG
This sequence comes from Triticum aestivum, assembly GCF_018294505.1. Taxonomy (NCBI): domain Eukaryota; kingdom Viridiplantae; phylum Streptophyta; class Magnoliopsida; order Poales; family Poaceae; genus Triticum; species Triticum aestivum. Next base: position 486,563,687 of record NC_057800.1, read on the forward strand.
TTCAGGCGGCCACAACACCCTCTGCTCGCGTCCCGCCGCGTGCGCTCTGCTCTCACGTCCCTCCGGGTGCTCTGCCCTCGTCCCTCCACGTGCACTGCCAGTGCTTTGGGCCGGCGCATGATCACGCACGTTCGTGTGCAAGCGGTTGCGCCGGGTGATAACCCACAAGTGTAGGGGATCGCAACAGCTTTCGAGGGTAGAGTATTCAACCCAAATTTATTGATTCGACACAAGGGGAGCCAAAGAATATTCTCAAGTATTAGCAGCTGAGTTGTCAATTCAATCACACCTGGAAACTTAGTATCTGCAGCAAAGTGTTTAGTAGCAAAGTAATATGATAGTGGTGGTAGCGGCAACAAAAGTAAAGACATCAAAAGTAATGTTTTTGGTATTTTGTAGTGATTGTAACAGTAACAGCGGGAAAGTAAATAAGTGAGAACCAGTATATGGAAAACTCGTAGGCACCGGATCAGTGATGGATAATTATGCCGGATGCGGTTCATCATGTAACAGTCATAACATAGGGTGACACAGAACTAGCTCCAATTCATCAATGTAATGTAGGCATGTATTCCGTATATAGTCATACGTGCTTATGGAAAAGAACTTGCATGACATCTTTTGTCCTACCCTCCCGTGGCAGCGGGGTCCTATTGGAAACTAAGGGATATTAAGGCCTCCTTTTAATAGAGAACCGGAACAAAGCATTAGCACATAGTGAATACATGAACTCCTCAAACTATGGTCATCACCGGGAGTGGTCCCGATTATTGTCACTTCGGGGTTGCCGGATCATAACACATAGTAGGTGACTATAGACTTGCAAGATAGGATCAAGAACTCACATATATTCATGAAAACATAATAGGTTCAGATCTGAAATCATGGCACTCGGGCCCTAGTGACAAGCATTAAGCATAGCAAAGTCATAGCAACATCAATCTCAGAACATAATGGATACTAGGGATCAAACCCTAACAAAACTAACTTGATTACATGATAAATCTCATCCAACCCATCACCGTCCAGCAAGCCTACGATGGAATTACTCACGCACGGCGGTGAGCATCATGAAATTGGTGATGGAGGATGGTTGATGATGACGACGGCGACGAATCCCCCTCTCCGGAGCCCCGAACAGACTCCAGATCAGCCCTCCTGAGAGGTTTTAGGGTTTGGCGGCGGCTCTGTATCGTAAAACGCGATGATTTCTTCTCTCTGATTTTTTCTATCTGAAAGCAAATATATAGAGTTGGAGTTGGCGTCAGAGGGTCTCCAGGGGGCCCACGAGGTAGGGGGCGCGCCCTAGGGGGGGCACCCCCACCCTCGTGAGAAGGGTGTGGGCCCCCTAGTCTTCATATTTGGTGAGGATTTTTTTATTGTTTTTTCTAAGATGTTCCGTGGAGTTTCAGGTCATTCCGAGAATATTTGTTTTCTGCACATAAAACAACATCATGGCAATTCTGCTGAAAACAACGTCAGTCCGGGTTAGTTCCATTCAAATCATACAAGTTAGAGTCCAAAACAAGGGCAAAAGTGTTTGGAAAAGTAGATACGACGGAGACGTATCAACTCCCCCAAGCTTAAACCCTTGCTTCTCCTCAAGCAATTAAGTTGACAAACTGAAAGAAAGAAAGAAAAACTTTTACAAACTCTGTTTGCTCTTGTTCTTGTAACTATGTCAAGCCAGCATTCAAGTTTTCAGCATAGATCATAACTAACCACATTTGCAATAATTCTCAGGTCTCATAATTACTCATATCAATAGCATAATCAACTAGCAAGTCATAATAATAAATCTCGGATGACAACACTTTCTCAAAACAATCATAATATGATATAACAAGATGGTATCTCGCTAGCCCTTTCTGAGACCGCAAAACATAAATGCAGAGCACCTTTAAAGATCAAGGACTGACTAGACATTGTAATTCATGGTAAAAGAGATCCAATCATAGTCATACCCAACATAAATTAATAGTGATGAATGCAAATGACAGCTGTGCTCTCCAGCTAGTGCTTTTTAATAAGAGGGTGATGACTCAACATAAAAGTAAATGGATAGGCCCTTCGCAGAGGGAAGCAGGGATTTGTAGAGGTGCCAGAGCTCGGTTTTGAAATAGAGATAAATTGTATTTTGAGCGGTATACTTTCATTGTCAACGTAACAACTAAGAGATGGCGATATCTTCCATGCTAAACACATTATAGGCGGTTCCCAAACAGAATGGTAAAGTTTATACTCCCCCTCCACCAACAAACATCAATCCATGGCTTGCTCGAAACAACGAGTGCCTCCAACATACATCAGGTCCCAGGGGGAGTTTTGTTTGCAATTAATTTTGATTTAGTTTGCATAAAGCATGGGACTGGGCATCCCGGTGACCAGCCATTTTCTCGTGAGTGAGGAGCGGAGTCCACTCCTCTTGAGAATAACCCGCCTAACACGGAAGATAAGGACAACCTTGGTTGATACATGAGCTATTCGAGCATACAAAACAGAATGTTTATTTGAAGGTTTAGAGTTTGGCACATACAAATTTACTTGGAACGGCAGGTAGATACCGCATATAGGAAGGTATAGTGGACTCATCTGGAATAACTTTGGGGTTTAAGGGATTGGATGCACAAGCAGTATTCCCGCTTAGTACAGGTGAAGGCTAGCAAAAGACTGGGAAGCGACCAACTAGAGAGCGACAACAGCCATGTACATGCATTAAAATTAATAAACATTGGATGCAAGCATGAGTAGGATATAATCCACCATGAACATAAATATCGTGAAGGCTATGTTGATTTGTTTCAACTACATGCGTGAACATGTGCCAAGTCAAGTCACTTAAATCATTCAAAGGAGGATACCACCCCATCATACCACATCATAACCATCTCAATAGCATGTTGGCACACAAGGTAAATCATTATAACTCATAGCTAATCAAGCATGGCACAAGCAACTATGATCTCTAATTGTCATTGCAAACATGTTTATTCATAATAAGCTGAATCAAGAACGAGGGACTCATCATATTTACAAAAACAAAAGAGGTCGAGTTCATACCAGCTTTTCTCATCTCAGTCAGTCCATCATATATCATCATAATTGCCTTTCACTTGCACGACCGAACGGTGTGAATAATAATAAGAGTGCACGTGCATTGGACTAAGCTGGAATCTGCGAGCATTCAATAAACAGGAGAAGACAAGGCAATATGGGCTCTTGGTTAAATCAACAATAATGCATATAAGAGCCACTTCAACAATTTAATTATGGTCTTCTCCTACTGACCCCCAAAGAAAGAAAAGAAATAAAACTATTTACACGGGAAAGCTCCCAACAAGCAAAAGAAGAACGGGAAATATTTTTGGGTTTTCTTTTTAATTATTACTACTACAGCAGAAAAATAAACTACTACTAATTTTTTTGGTTTTTCTTAAGGTTTAACAAACACACAAGAAGAAAGCAGGAAAAGAAAATAAACTAGCATGGATATTACAATGAAAAAGTATGAGCACCGACATCTAGCAATGAGTGTGTGTGAACATAAATGTAATGTCGGTGAGAAATACGTACTCCCCCAAGCTTAGGCTTTTGGCCTAAGTTGGTCTATGGCCACGGCTGGCCTGGTGGATATCCATAATAATAGTTGTTGGGGTCGTACTGTGATGAGGAAGGATAGTTGGGATCATACTGATGTGCAGCGGTTATCGCCTGCTGAGCTGCAGCGTGGAGTCGAGCTGCCTCCGCTCTCCTCTCGTACTCTTCTGCCTCCTCTCTGGTAATAACATATCTTCTTTTTGTCTGTGAATCAAAGAAGGCAGGAGCAGGGAGAGTAATACGGAAAACACGTCGTTTATCAAAAATTAAACGATATAAGAGAGGTGATTCAGGCCTCTCGACAAACTGGTGCGAAGCCATAGAGTTATAATCTAAATATGCAGGAGGCAACTCCGTATCACTCTCACGAATGTCTATCTCAAGAAAATGAGCTAAGCGGGTTGCATAAATTCCTCCAAAGAAATCTCCATTATGTCTATTATGATGCAACCTACGAGCTACAATGGCTCCCATATGATAAGATTGGTCTCCTAACACAGCACTCCTAAGAATGCTAAGATCAGGGACACACATGTGACATGCTTCATCCTTAGCATTTATGCATCTACCGATGAAGAGAGCAAAATAATGTATAGCAGGAAAGTGAATGCTCCCTATGGTAGCCTGCGTTATATCTCTAGAATTCCCCACAGTTATACTAGCAAGAAAGTTTCTAAATTCAGATTTAGGGGGATCCCTAACACTACCCCATGATGGAAGTTTGCAAGCAGAAGTGAAATCCTCTAAGTCCATGGTATAAGATTTGTCATAGAGATCAAACATGACTGAAGGAGAATTACGCGAAGATGAATACTCAAACCTCCTCACAAATGAACTTGTGAGATCATGATACTGGGGGCATTTGTTAGCCTCAAAATCCTCAAGACCGGCATTGCGCAAATATGCTTTGAATTCTTCTTTAATTCCCGCACGGTCCATAAAATTTTCCGACGGCCATTCGCAAGGCCGTACTGGAGCGTCTCTTGGTGGATCCTCGTCAGCATCGCGCATAGCAATCCTGGGTCCTTGCTTCTTAGAGGAACCACCTTGGAACATCTTCCTAAGCATATTGTTTTTCTCTGAAAAATTCTGAAATTTTTAGTAACTTCAAACAAAAGTAAACCAACTTCAGTAAAACTGATAGCAACTACTCCTACAAGTGCCTAGAGCCTATATCAAGCATTAGAACTACTTGGAACCATATAAATTTGACATGCAAGCTCAAGAACATGGTCACCTATGCAGCACAAATTTGCAAAGAATAAAGCACTAGAACAAAAACTAATTGGACCAATGGAGGAGTCACATACCAAGGAACAATCTCCCCAAGCAGTTTTGCGAGAGGTGCTTTGAGCAAGGAGATCGAAAATCACAGCAAAAGTGGCTGGAACTCGTGCTTGAGTTGGTTTTTCGGGTTTGTGTGAGACAGAGGAAGAAGATGGGTGCTGGGATAAGTGGAGGAGGGCCACCGTGGGCCCACGAGGCAGGGGGCGCGCCCTAGGGGGGGGCGCCCACCACCCTCGTGGCCAGGTGGCAGCTCCTCCCGCGGTAATTTTTGCACAGTAAATCCTCAAATATTCCCGAAAAAATCATATTAAATTGGCATGTCATTCTGAGGACTTTTATTTTCGGGATATTTTTATATTGCACGGATAAGTCAGGAAACAGACAGAAAAATACTATTTTTACTTTATTTCTACTAAATAACAGAAAGTATAGAGAGGGTACAGAAGTTTGTGCTTCTAGTTTCATCCATCTCATGCTCATCAAAAAGAATCCACTAACAAGGTTGATCAAGTCTTGTTAACAAACTCATTCCGATAATCATGAAACCGGAGAAATTTCGAATAACACTAAGTTACCTCAACGGGGATATGCACATCCCCTATAATAAGTATATCATATTTCTTCTTGACAGTAGGAAGAGGAAATTCAAAACCTCCAAATATAATCGATGGAATTTTTCCAATGGAGTTGATACTATGAACTTGAGGTTGTTTCCTCGGAAAGTGTACCGTATGCTCATTACCATTAACATGAAAAGTGACATTGCCTTTGTTGCAATCAATAACAGCCCCTGCAGTATTAAGAAAAGGTCTTCCAAGAATAATAGACATACTATCATCCTTGGGAATATCAAGTATAACAAAGTCTGTTAAAATAGTAACGTTTGCAACCACAACAGGCACATCCTCACAAATACCGACAGGTATAGCAGTTGATTTATCAGCCATTTGCAAAGATATTTCAGTAGGTGTCAGCTTATTCAAGTCAAGTCTACGATATAAAGAGAGAGGCATAACACTAACACCGGCTCCAAGATCACATAAAGCAGTTTTAATATAATTTCTTTTAATGGAGCAAGGTATAGTAGGTACTCCGGGATCTCCAAGTTTCTTTGGTATTCCACCCTTAAAAGTATAATTAGCAAGCATGGTGGAAATCTCAGTTTCCGGTATCTTTCTTTTATTAGTAATGATATCCTTCATATATTTAGCATAAGGATTTGTTTTGAGCACATCAGTTAATCGCATACGCAAAAAGATAGGCCTAATCATTTCAGCAAAGCGCTCAAAATCCTCATCATCCTTTTTCTTGGATGGTTTGGAGGAAAAGGCATGGGTTTCTGAACCCAAGGTTCCCTTTCTTTACCATGTTTCCTAGCAACAAAGTCTCTTTTATCATAACGTTGATTCTTTGATTGTGGGTTATCAAGATCAACAGCAGGTTCAATTTCTACATCATTGTCATTACTAGGTTGAGCATCATCATGAACATCATCATTAATATTTTCATTAGGTTCATGTTCATTACCAGATTGTGTTTCAGCATCAGACATAGAGATATCATTTGGATTATCAGGTGGTTCAGCAATAGGTTCACTAGAAGTTTGCACAGTTCTATCATTTTTCTTTTTCTTCTTTTTAGAAGAACTAGGAACATCAATATTATTTCTCTGAGAATCTTGCTCGATTCTCTTAGGGTGGCCTTCAGGATACAAAGGTTCCTGAGTCATTCTACCAGTTCTAGTAGCCACTCTAACAGCATAATCATTTTTCTTACTATTCATTTCATCAAGCACTTCTTTTTGAGCTTTAAGTACTTGTTCTACTTGAGTGGTAACCATAGAAGCATGTTTGCTAACAAGTTTAAGTTCACCTTTAATATTAGCCATATAATCACCCAAGCGTCTAATCATATAAGCATTTTCTTTTAATTGTCTACCAAAATAAGCATTGAAGTCGTCTTGCTTAAACATAAAGTTATCAAACTCATCCAAGCACTGACTAGCAATTTTAGTAGGAGGAACTTCAGCTTTATTATATCTATAGAGAGAATTTACCTTTACTACCTGTGTCGGGATATCGGGATCAGGAGGTTCTTCAATAAATAAATAATTGAGATCATAAGTTTCTTCAACAGGCGGTGAATTAAGACCATGTATTTCTTCAATAGGAGGTAAATTCTTAACGTCTTCAGCTTTAATACCTTTCTCTTTCATAGATTTCTTTGCCTCTTGCATATCTTCGGGACTGAGAAATAGAACACCTCTCTTCTTCGGAGTTGGTTTAGGAATAGGCTCAGTAATTGGAGCAGGAGCTGGCTTAGGAGCTGGCTCAGGAGGTGCCCAATTATTTTCATGTGCCAACATATTATTCAATAGAATTTCAGCTTCATCCGGTGTTCTTTCCCTGAAAAGAGAACCAACACAACTATCCAGGTAATATCTGGAAGCAACAGTTAGTCCATTATAAAAGATATCAAGTATTTCGGGTTTCTTAAGAGGATGATCAGGCAAAGCATTAAGTAACTTGAGAAGCCTCCCCCAAGCTTGTGGGAGACTCTCTTCTTTAATTTGCACAAAGTTGTATATTTCCCTCAAAGCAGCTTGTTTCTTATGAGCAGGGAAATATTTAGTAGAGAAGTAATAAATCATATCCTGGGGACTACACACACAACCAGGATCAAGAAAATTAAACCATATCTTAGCATCACCCTTTAATGAGAACGGAAATATTTTGAGTATATAGAGGTAACGCGATCTCTCATCATTAGTGAACAGGGCATCTATATCATTTAACTTAGTAAGATGTGCCACAACAGTTTCAGATTCATAGCCATAAAACGGATCAGATTCAACCAAAGTAATTATATCAGGATCAACAGAGAATTCATAATCTTTATCAGGAACACATATAGGTGAAGTAGTAAAAGCAGGGTCGGGTTTCATTTTATCTCTAAGTGATTCTTTGTTCCATTTAATTAATAACCTCTTAAGCTCATATCTATCCTTGCAAGCAAAAATAGCGGCAGAAGATTCCATATCAAAAAGATAGCCCTCAGGAATAACAGGCATATTTTCATCATCACTATCATCATCGTATTCAGATTCAATAATTTCTTTTCTCTAGCCCTAGCAATTTGTTCATCAAGAAATTCACCAAGGGGCACAGTAGTATCGGACATAGAAGCAGTTTCATCATAAGTATCATGCATAGCAGAAGTGGCATCATCAATAACATGCGACATATCAGAACGAATAGCAGAAGCAGGTGTAGGTGTCGCTAGCTTACTCATAACAGAAGGTGAATCAAGTGCAGAGCTAGATGGCAGTTCCTTACCTCCCCTCGTAGTTGAGGGATAGATCTTGGTTTTTGGATCTCTCAAGTTCTTCATAATGATAAGCAGATATAAATCCCAAGTGACTCAAAGAATAGAGCTATGCTCCCCGGCAACGGCGCCAGAAATTAGTCTTGATGACCCACAAGTATAGGGGATCGCAACAGCTTTCGAGGGTAGAGTATTCAACCCAAATTTATTGATTCGACACAAGGGGAGCCAAAGAATATTCTCAAGTATTAGCAGCTGAGTTGTCAATTCAACCACACCTGGAAACTTAGTATCTGCAGCAAAGTGTTTAGTAGCAAAGTAATATGATAGTGGTGGTAGCGGCAACAAAAGTAAAGACAACAAAAGTAATGTTTTTGGTATTTTGTAGTGATTGTAACAGTAGCAGCGGGAAAGTAAATAAGCGAGAACCAGTATATGGAAAACTCGTAGGCACCGGATCAGTGATGGATAATTATGCCGGATGCGGTTCATCATGTAACAGTCATAACATAGGGTGACACAGAACTAGCTCCAATTCATCAATGTAATGTAGGCATGTATTCCGTATATAGTCATACGTGCTTATGGAAAAGAACTTGCATGACATCTTTTGTCCTACCCTCCCGTGGCAGCGGGGTCCTATTGGAAACTAAGGGATATTAAGGCCTCCTTTTAATAGAGAACCGGAACAAAGCATTAGCACATAGTGAATACATGAACTCCTCAAACTATGATCATCACCGGGAGTGGTCCGGATTATTGTCATTTTGGGGTTGCCGGATCATAACACATAGTAGGTGACTATAGACTTGCAAGATAGGATCAAGAACTCACATATATTCATGAAAACATAATAGGTTCAGATCTGAAATCATGGCACTCGGGCCCTAGTGACAAGCATTAGGCATAGCAAAGTCATAGCAACATCAATCTCAGAGCATAATGGATACTAGGGATCAAACCTAACAAAACTAACTCGATTACATGATAAATCTCATCCAACCCATCATCGTCCAGCAAGCCTACGATGGAATTACTCACGCACGGCGGTGAGCATCATGAAATTGGTGATGGAGGATGGTTGATGATGACGACCGCGACGAATGCCCCTCTCCGGAGCCCCGAACGGACTCCAGATCAGCCCTCCCGAGAGGTTTTAGGGCTTGGCGGCGGCTCCGTATTGTAAAACGCGATGATTTCTTCTCTCTGATTTTTTTCTCTCCGAAAGCAAATATATAGAGTTGGAGTTAGCGTCGGAGGGTCTCCAGGGGGCCCACGAGGTAGGGGGCGCGCCCTAGGTGGGGGTTCCCCCCACCCTCGTGAGAAGGGTGTGGCCCCCTGGTCTTCATATTTGGCGAGGATTTTTTATTGTTTTTTCTAAGATGTTCCGTGGAGTTTCAGGTCATTCCGAGAATATTTGTTTTCTGCACATAAAACAACATCATGGCAATTCTGCTGAAAACAGCGTCAGTCCGGGTTAGTTCCATTCAAATCATACAAGTTAGAGTCCAAAACAAGGGTAAAAGTGTTTGGAAAAGTAGATACGACGGAGACGTATCACCGGGCGCGGCGCGACGATGCAGTTACCCACTGCAAAAACTGCCATGCGGACGCCGCGAGAATCCATGCCGCCCGACCCCCTTTTATTCTTGCGGCCATTTACCTTCATCTCTGGTCTCACACAACACAATAAGCACACCCACGAGGACACATACAGAGAGGACATCCATCGGTTCCAATGGCGTTCCCCGTGGCTCCAATGGCGCTCCCAGCGGACGATGACGGCAAGGCGGGCAGTTCACCATGCATCACGTAGTGGACACCCACATGAGGGGGAAGGCCCTCTCGGTGGTGTACACGAACGATCCGGTCCCGGTGGAGAGCTCCATCCAAACTATGGAGCAGTTCCTTGCCGGGGACAAGTACCGAGTGGTCGGTTCGACCTCGAGTACGCCATCGGTCGTGCCGGGCACGATCAGAAGGTTGTCGTCGCCCAGTTGTGCGTGCGACATGACGTCCTCGTCTACCACTTCTACCTTGCCACAAGGCCTTGCGAGCATTTCTCCAGGTTTATCAACAGCTCCGACTACAATTTTGCTACGGTGGACACCACCAACGATCTAAAAGCGCTCAAGGTTTCAGACTTGAAATGCCTGAATCTTGTCAACATCCAGCACCACTACAAGGTCTAGGGCAGCAACAAAAGCAAACTGAAATCCCTGGTTGACCTCACCTCGGCCATCACCGACCCCTACTATGCGAAGATGAAGCAAGAGAGCAATAAGGACAAGAACGCCTGGCACAGTGTGTGGCATAAGGGACTGGATGAACAACATGCCAAGTACGCGGCCATGGACGCGTACACAAGCTACGAGATGTACAGGAGGATTGTTGACATGAGGAAATGTCTTCTTCCTGACCCAGACAAGGGATCGAGCCACATAGCAGTGGCGGGAGCGTCACAATAAGTAGATGACTAGACGATCATTTCTCCTACTTTAGAATGCATGCAATTGTTTATTGAGGTGTGTGCGAATGATCTGTACAGTCACTTATGTAATTGGATGTTTATTTCAGTTATATCTATATACATGTTGTTCTACTGTAGACAGAGCAATTCACACGACTTATTAGCAGCAATTGTCTGTGTTATTATTGGTCTTCACACACATTTCAGATTATAGACCTGTTTGCCGCGTATCACACACATCTTGTTCAGTTGAACCGTTTCCATTCTATTGCCTAATCACACACAGTTCATCCCAGTGAACCGTATGCTGTATATCGCACATGCCTTCATCTGGCTGCCCGTTTCTTTTGTGCCTCCTCATCCCAAACAGTTAATTGAGCTGAACCATATACCCTGCATCGCACACGCAACTAAATTCTGAACCGTGATGCATCTGTCATCGCAAACGTTTTGCACCTTTTTTGACGGTTTTTTTACACCACCATTTGTGATTATGGCATCACACACAGTTTCGTCGAAAGGTCTCGGATAGTAGTGTCGCGTTTGGACCATCCTGCAGTAGTGTACTCTTGGATCACTATTGTACCCCTTTGCAAAACTCATCGCAAGGTACACAACAGGTCTGGTATACAGCATGGCATACTTTATAGAACCTATGGCTGAGGTATAGGAAATGACTTTCATTCTCTCTGTATCATCTGCTGTGGTTGGGTTTTGAGTCTTACTCAACTTCATACCTTACAACTCAGGCAAGAACTCCTTCTTTGACTGATCCATTTTGAACTCCTTCAAAATCTTATCAAGGTATGTACTCATCGAAAGTCTTATCAAGCATCTTGATCTATCTTTATATATCTCGATGCCCAATATGTAAGTAGCTTCACCGAGGTCTTTCTTTAAAAAACTCCATTCAAACACTCCTTTATGCTTTCCAGAAAATTCTACATCATTTCTGATCAACAATATGTCATTCACATATACCTATCAGAAAGGTTGTAGTGCTCCCAGTCACTTTCTTGTAAATACAGGCTTCACCGCAAGTCTATATAAAACTATATGCTTTGATCAACTCATCAAAGCGTATATTCCAACTCCGAAATGCTTGCACCAGTCCATAGATGGATTGCTGGAGCTTGCACACTTTGTTAGCACCTTTAGGATTGAGAAAACTTTCTGGTTGCATAATATACAACTCTTCTTTAATAAATCCATTAGGGAATACAGTTTTGACATCCATTTGCCAGATTTCATAAAATGCGGTAATTGCTAACATGATTCAGACAGACTTTAAGCATCGATACGAGTGAGAAAATCTCATCGTAGTCAACACCTTGAACTTGTCGAAAACCTTTTGCCACAATTCGAGCTTTGTAGATAGTAACACTACTATCAGCGTCCGTCTTCCTCTTCAAGATCCATTTATTCCCAATGGCTCACCGATCATCGGGGCAAGTCAATCAAAGTCCATACTTTGTTCTCATAGATGGATCCCATCTCAGATTTCATGGCCTCAAGCCATTTTGCAGAATCTGGGCTCATCATCACTTCCTCATAGTTCTTAGGTTCATCATGGTCTAGTAACATGACTTCCAGGACAGGATTACGGTACCACTCTGGTGCGGACCGTACTTTGGTTGACCTACGAGGTTTGGTAGTAACTTGATCTGAAGTTTCATGATCATCATCATTAGCTTCCTCACTAATTGGTGTAGGAATCACTGGAACAGATTTCTGTGATGAACTACTTTCCAATTCGGGAGAAGGTACAATTACCTGATCAAGTTCTACTTTCCTCCCACTCACTTCTTTCAAGAGAAACTCCTTCTCTAGAAAGGATCCATTCTTAGCAACAAATATCTTGCCTTCGGATCTGTGATAGAAGGTGTACCCAACAATTTCTTTTGGGTATCCTATGAAGACACACTTCTCCGATTTGGGTTCGAGCTTATCGGTTTGAAACCTTTTCACATAAGCATCGCAACCCCAAACTTTAAGAAACGACATCTTTGGTTTCTTGCCAAACCATAGTTTATATGGTGTCATCTCAACAGATTTAGATGGTGCCCTATTTAACGTGAATGTAGTTGTCTCTAATGCATAACCCCCAAAACGATAGCGGTAAATCGGTAAGAGACATCATAGATCGCACTATATCTAATAAAGTACGGTTATGACGTTCGGACACACCATTACGATGTGGTGTTCCAGGTGGCGTGAGTTGTGAAACTATTCACATTGTTTTAAATGAAGGCCAAAACTCATAACTCAAATATTCGCCTCTACGATCAGATTGCAGAAACTTTATTTTCTTGTTACGCTGGTTCCCCACTTCACTCTAAAATACTTTGAACTTTTCAAAATGATTTAGACTTGTGTTTCATTAAGTAGATATACCTATATCTGCCCAAATCAACTTTGAAGGTTAGAAAATAACGATACCCGCCACGAGACTCAACACTCATCAGACTGCATACATCAGTACGTATTATTTCCAATAAGTCAGTGGTTCACTCCATTATTCCGGAGAACGGAGTCTTAGTCATCTTGCCCATGAGGCATGGTTCGCAAGCATCAAATGATTCATAGTCAAGTGAATCCAAAAGTCCATCCGCATGGAGTTTCTTCATGCGCTTTACACCAATATGACCTAAACGACAGTGCCACAAATATGTTGCACTATGATTATCAAATTTGCATCTTTTGGCATCAATATTATGAATATGTGTATAACCACGATCGAGATTCAACAAACCATTCACATTGGGTGTAGGACCATTGAAGGTTTTATTCATGTAAACAAAATAATAATTATTCTCTGATTTAAATGAATAACCATATTGCAATAACCATGATCCAATCATATTCAAGCTCAACGCAAACACCAAATAACATTTATTTAGGTTCAACACTTATCAACCTTGGAATCACTTCCAACACACACATCGTTGCCTCGCCCTCAACTAGTCTCTGTTCATTTTGTAACTCCAGTTTCGAATTACTAATCTTAGCAACTGAACCGGTATCAAATACCCTGGGGTTACTATGAAAACTAGTAAAGTACACATCAATAACATGTATACCAAATATACCTTTCACTTTGCCATCCTTCTTATCCGCCAAATACTTGGGGCAGTTCCGCTTCCATTGACCAGTCCCTTTGCAGTAGAAGCACTCAGTGTCAGGCTTAGGTCTAGACTTGGGCTTCTTCCCGGGAGTAGCAACTTGCTTGCTAATCTTCTTGAAGTTCCCCTTCTTCCCTTTGCCCTTTTTCTTGAAACTAGTGGTCTTGTTAACCATCAACACTTGATGCTCCTTTTTGATTTCTACCTCCACAACCTTTAGCATTGTGAAGAGCTCGGGAATTGTCTTTTCCATCCCTTGCATATTATAGTTCATCACGAAGTTCCAGTAACTTGGTGATAGTGACTAGAGAACTCTGTCAATCACTATCTTATCTAGAAGATTAACTCCTATTTGTTTCAAGCGATTATACTACTCAGACATTCTGAGCACATGCTCACTAGTTGAGCTATACTCCTCCATCTTGTAGGCAAAGTACTTGTCAGAGGTCTCATACCTCTCGACTTGGGCATGAGTCTGAAATACCAATTTCAGCTCGTGGAACATCTTATATGCTCCATGGTGTTCAAAATGTTTTGAAGTCCCAGTTCTAAGCCGTAAAGTATGTCGCACTAAACTATCAAGTAGTCATCATACCAAGCTTGCCAAATGTTCATAATGTTTGCATCTGCTCCTACAAAAGGTCCGTCACCTAGCGGTGCATCAAGGACATAATTCTTCTGTGCAACAACGAGGATAATCCTCAGATCACGGATCCAGTCCGCATCATTGCTACTATCATCTTTCAACTTATTTTTCTCTAGGAACATATCAAAAATAAACAGGGAGCTATAACTCGAGCTATTGATCTACAACATAATTTGCAAATACTATCAGGACTAAGTTCATGATAAATTATAGTTCAATTAATCATATTACTTAAGAACTCCCACTTAGATAGACATCCCTCTAGTCATCTAAATGATCACGTGATCCATATCAACTAAACCATGTCCGATCATCACGTGAGATGGAGTAGTTTTCAATGGTGAACATCTCTACGTTGATCATATCTACTATATGATTCACGTTCAACCTTTCGGTCTCAGTGTTCCGTGGCCATATCTGCATATGCTAGGCTCGTCAAGTTTAACCCGAGTATTCCGCGTGTGCAAAACTATCTTGCACCCATTGTATGTGAACGTAGAGCTTATCACACCCGATCATCACGTGGTGTCTCGGCATGACAAACTGTCGCAACGGTGCATGATACGTCTCCAACGTATCTATAATTTTTTATTGTTCCATGATGTTATATTATCAATCTTGGATGTTTTATAATCATTTTATAGTCATTTTATATCATTTTTTGGTACTAACCTATTGTCATAGTGCCAAGTGCCAGTTGCTGTTTTCCATGTTTTTACATCGCAGAAAATCAATATCAAACGGAGTCCAAAAGCCACGAAACTTTACGAAGAATTTTTATGGGCCAAAAGGAACACAACGGGCCCTGGCTGCACCTCGGGGGTGCCCCGAGGGGGGCACAACCCACCAGGGCGCGCCAGGAGGCTCAGGCGCGCCCTGGTGGGTTGTGCCCACCTCGGGTGCCCCCCCGAACCGCCTCTTTGCTCTATAAATACCCAAATATTCCCAAAACCCTAGGGGGTCGACGAAATATTCATCCAGCCACCGCAGAGTCCAGAACCACCAGATCCAATCTAGACACTATCTCGGATGGGGTTCACCACCTCCATTGGTACCTCTCCTCGATGATGATGAGTAGTTCTTTGTAGACCTTCGGGTCTGTAATTAGTAGCTAGATGGCTTCATCTCTCTCTCTCTCTTGATTATCTATACAATGGTCTCTTGGAGATCCATATGATGTAACTCTTTTGCGGTGTGTTTGTTGGGATCCATGAACTTTGAGTTTATGATCAAATCTATCTTTTTATATCCATGAAAGTATTTGAGTTTCTTTGATCTCTTTTATGCATGATTGCTTATAGCCACGTATTTCTTCTCCAATATTTCGGTTTTGTTTGGCCAACTTGATCTATTTATCTTGCAATGGGAAGAGGTGCTTTGTAGTGGGTTCGATCTTACGGTGCTTGGTCCCAATGACAGAAGGGGAACCGACACGTATGTATCATTGCTACTAAGGATAAAATGATGGGGTCTATCTCTACATAGATAGATCTTGTCTACATCATGTCACCGTTCTTATTGCATTACTCCATTTCTCTATGAACTTAATACACTAGATGCATGCTGGATATCGGTCGATGTGTGGAGTGATAGTAGTAGATGCAGGCAGGAGTCGGTCTACTAATCTTGGACGTGATGCCTATATAATGTTCATTGCCTGGATATCGTCGTGAGTATTTCAAGTTCTATCAATTGCCCAACAGCAATTTGTTCACCCAGCTTTGCTATTTTTCTCGAGAGAAGCCACTAGTGAAATCTACGGCCCCCGGGTCTCTTTATCATATTATTTGCCTTTGCGATCTACTTTTATTTGCTTTTATTTTCAGATCTATTAATCCAAAAAACCCAAAATACTTTGCTGCACTTTATTTTATTTGCGATCTATTTATTCAATCTATTACAACTTTCTCCTGTCATGCACAATTTCTGGCACCGTTACCCGAAAGGGATTGACAACCCCTTTAACACGTCGGGTTGCGAGGATTTGTTACCTGTGCACAGGTGCTATTTATGTTGTGTTGCTTGGTTCTCCTACTGGTTCGATAAACTTGGTTTCATATCTGAGGGAAATACCTACCGCCGTGGTACTGCATCATCCCTTCCTCTTTGGGGAAATACCGACATAGCTTCAAGCGACATCAAAAGGAATTTCTGGCGCCGTTGCCCGGGAGGATCTTCAACATACACCAGGTTCCTAATCATAAATCTCATCTCCTTGAAATTTACATTATTTGCCATTTGCCTATCGTTTTCCTCTCCCCCACTTCAGAAGAATTTGTCGTATTATTCGCCTCTCCTTTTTTGTTTGCCGTTTTCTTACCGGATCTGTTTTTGAGTGCAATCTTGTTGTGTGGTCATCATGACTCAAGAGAACACCAAATTATGTGACTTCTCAAATACCAATAACAATGATTTTATTGGCACTCCACTTGCTCCTCCCGCCACTAATGCGGAGACTTGTGATATTAATAGTGCTTTGCTAAATCTTGTTATGAAGACCAAATTTCCGGTACTCCTAATGAGCATGCCGCGTCCCATCTTAATACCTTCATGGAATTATGCAATATTCAAAGGAAAAAAGATGTGGACAATGATGTGGTCATGATGAAATTATTTCCGTCTTCTTTGCATGATTCTATAAAAAATTGGTTCTCTTCTTTGCCTCGTAATAGTATCGATTCTTGGAATAAGTGCAAAGATGCTTTTATCACTAAATATTTTCTTCCCGCAAAAAATATTTCCCTTAGAACCCAGATCATGAATTTCAAGCAACTTGAACATGAGCATGTTGCACAATCTTTGGAAAGGATGAAAATGATGCTAAGGAATTGCCCAACTCATGGGTCAAATCTTTGGATGATCATACAAAAAAATTTATGCAGGTTTGAATTTTGTTTCTCGTAATCTTTTAGATTCCTCCGCGGGTGGTACTTTTATGGAAATTACTTTGGGTGAAGCCACCAAATTTCTTGATAATATTATGGCAAATTATTCGCAATGGCATAACGAAAGAGCTCCTCCTAGTAAAAAAGTTAATTCAGTTGAAGAAATTTATTCTTTGAGTGAAAAAGTTGATGCTCTTGTGAAATTGCTTGCTATTAGAAGTGCTCCTACTGATCTTAGTGATATGCCTTTGTCTACTTTGATTGAGCAAAATAGTGATGCCATAGATTTGAATTTTATCTCTCGAAATAATTTCAACAACAATGCTTATAGAGGTAATTTTAATCCTAGGCCTTTTCCTAGTAATTCCTCTAATAATTATGGTAATTCCTATGGAAATCAATCTTATAATAATAATAGGAACACCTCTGATCTTGAGAACAATATTAAAGAATTTATCAATACACAAAAAGTATTCAACACTTCCATAGAAGAAAAGTTGAGTAAGATTGATGATTTGTCCAGAAGTGTTGATAGAATTGCTGATGATGTGGAAAATCTCAAGATGAAAATTTTTGTGCCTAAAGTTGATGAATAAATTAAAGGTCTTTATGTTTATATGGATGAAAGTAAGAAAAGAACCACTATGCTTAGAGCTAAAAGAATTTTTTTATAAAAAGTGTTTTCTAGTGATTTCTTTCACAAAAGTGATGAAGATCTTAAAATGATTGGTGTTTCTTCTATTGATTACTTGTTTAGTAAAGTTAATATTGATGAAAAAGGGACTAGAGAAGAGTCAACTTTAGTTATAAGGTGTCCCAATGATTTGGAGAGTGAAAATCTTGTTTAGAAAATTGATAAAAGTGGGTTTTAAGAGGTCAAAACTTTAGCTAGTGATGTGTCCACTCTTTTGGATTACAAAGACTTTAATTATGATAGTTGCTCTTTGATTGATTGTATTTATTTGTTTCAATCCATGATAAATTCACCCCATGCTTATGAACAAAATAAAGCTTTTACTAAACATATTGTTGATGCTATGATGAAAGCTTTAGAATAAAAGTTGGAATTAGAAGTTTCAATTCCTAGAAAATTGCATGATTAATGGGAACCTACTATCAAAGTCAATATTAAAAATTATGAGTGTTTTTCTTTGTGTGACTTTGGTGGTAGTATTTCTACTATTTCGAAATCTTTATGTGATGTGCTTGGTCTTACCGATCTTGAAGAATGTTCTTTAAATTTGCACTTGGCGGATTCTACTATTAAAAAGCCTATGGGAAGAATTAATGATGTTCTTATTATTGCAAATAGGAATTATGTGCCCATAGATTTTATTGTTCTTGATATTGATTGCAATCCGTCTTGTCCAATTATTCTTGGTAGACCGTTTTACACACTATTGGTGCCGTGATTGATATGAACGAAGGCAATATTAAGTTTCAATTTCCTTTGAGGAAGGGTATGGAACACTTTCCTAGAACAAGAATTAGGCTACCATATGAATCAATCATGAGGGCATCTTACGGATCTCGAACCAAAGATGACAAAACTTAGATCCTTGCTTTATGCCTAGCTAAGGGCGTAAAACTATAGCGTTTATTGGGAGGCAACCCAATGAATAAAATTAATTTTTGCTTTTTTCTTCCTGTTTTTGAGTGTTAGAACAATTATGCTACTGTTATGATTGTGTTTTTATGCTTTAATTAGTGTTTGTGCCAAGTAAAGCCTTTAGGATCTTCTTGGGTGATAGTTGTTTGATCTTGCTAAAAAACAGAAACTTTTGCGCTCATGAAAATAATTATCATTTTTTACCAGAGAGCGATAAAATACCCATTCCACTTGCAGTAGATCAATTTACAAATTGCTCAAATCATCCTAATTCTTCAGAATTGTTGGAGTTATAGAAGTATTCGAAATAGTCAGAATACTACAGACTGCTCTGTTTTGACAGATTCGGTTTTCTTTGTGTTGTGTGCTTATTTTGATGGCTCTATGGTTTTCTTTGATGAGTTATTGCCATAGAAAAGTTGGAATACAGTAGATATAATGCAAGAACAAAATATTAATTGGTTTGAAACATCACTTACAGTAGTGATTTATTATTCTTATACTAACAGATCTCACGAAGGTTTTGTTGAGTTTTGTGTGATTGAAGTTTTCAAGTTTTGGGTTATCTTACGATGGATGAAGGAATAAGGAGTAGAAGAGCCTAAGCTTGGGAATGCCCCGACATCCCAAGCTATTATCTAAAAATGAGCAACCAACTAACGACCATCGGTATTTTACTCGAAGCTATATTTTTATTCGTCACATACTATGTGTTTTGCTTGGAGCGTCGTGTATGATATGAGTCTTTGCTTGTTTTATTTTGTGTTTTAAGTCTTGATTCCTTGCTGGACACACCTATTTGAGAGAGCCAAACTTATGTCATGACTTGTTAGAATTGCATTCTAAGCTTCACTTAAATTTTTTATGAGCTATGGACTTGCTCTAGTGCTTCACTTATATCTTTTTGAGCACGGTGTGCTTAGTATTTTTGAAGAAATGCTCTCTTGCTTCACTTAGATTTATTTGAGAGTTAGTAAAATTTTCAAGAAATTCTCTCTTGCTTCACTTAAATTAATCTAAGAGAAAGAAAAATTAAGCTCATGATCGTCACTTATATTTGTTTGAGCTTGTCAAAAGAAACACATGAAAATTAGTCCCAAAGTGATAGATATCCAAGAAGGACATAATAAAAACTTTCATGAAGATCATTGGACAAAATAAACTTGATTCTTAGTAATAGTTTTGAGATATTATGATGTGATATGTGAGTCATCCTGATGAGTAATTGTGCTTTAATAAGAATATTGTTGTTAAGGTTTGTGATTCCCTATGCAAGCATGAAAGTCAATAATTATGCAATGAAATTATATCCTATTTATGGTGCATTATTCGGTGTTAGTTTATGCTTAATGCTCGCTTATGAGATTATTCGTTTCTTGGTTGGTCGCTTCTCAATCTTTTGCTAGCCTTCATTTTGCATTAAGTATGATCACTACTTGTGCCTCCAAAAACATTTAACCCAGTTTTGCCACATGAGTCCACTATATCTACCTATATGCGGTATTCTTTTGCCGTTCTAAGAAAAATTGCATGTGCCATCTCTAATTTTAAAAAATAAACTTCTCTTTTGTGTGTTTGTTTCGCTCGCGGAGCGGTGAGGGGTGGCTAATATTTTCCATGCCAGATGTGTTATTCTTAAGATGAGTGTTTATTCACTTGTCATTGCACGAGAGTAAGGCAAAGGTATTAGGGATGCCCAGTCCCGAAATGAAAAAAATGAATTTACTTGATGTTGTCAAATAATAAATTCCTTGGAAAGTGTTGGTATGGAGGGCAACCGTGGATACGACTAGCCATGGAAAGTGAAAGTATGGTGGAAAAAGGAATAAACTTTATTTTCTGTTTGGGAACCGCCTATGATATATCTAAGCATGGAAAGTATTGGGAACTCTAAGTCGTTTTCGTTGGTGGGATGGATACACCTCCCAAAATGTTTTTATCTCTAAGTTTTTCGCTTTGTGCTCTGGCACCTCTACAAATCCCTACTTCTCTCTGCGAAGGGCCTTTATTTTACTTTATGCAATTTTTATTTTTGAATTTGAGTCTCCATCTTCTCTTATAAAAGCACCAACTAGGAGGCAATATGATCGTACTTGAGTATTGGGTGTAGCTAATATGCGAGAGGGTTTCATGAATGGATCAATGGTTGAGCATGATGGGTTAGGGATAACTAATTTTAGCGTTGATATTTTGAAAGACATGGTTGCTTGTTGATATGCTTGAGTATTTAAATTATCATGTCAAAACTAGACTATTACTTTGAACAATATAAAAGTCCAATTGTCCATACTATAAAGAAAAAAAATGATATGACATGTTAGGCAGCATTCCACATCAAAATTTTTGTTTTTATCACTTCCCTACTCGAGGACGAGTAGGAGTTAAGCTTGGGGATGTTGATACATCTCCAACGTATATATAATTTTTGATTGTTCCATGCTATTATATTATCAATCTTGGATGTTTTATAATCATTTTATATCATTTTTGGTACTAACCTATTGACATAGTGCCAAGTGCCAATTGCTGTTTTTTCCATATGTTTTACATCGCACAAAATCAATATCAAACGGAGTCCAAATGCCACGAAACTTTACAGAGAATTTTTATGGGACAAAAGGAACACAACGGGCCCTAGCTGCGCCTGGGGGTGCCCCAAGGGGGCCACAACCCACCAGGGCGCACCAGGAGGCCAAAGCGCGCCCTAGTGGGTTGTGCCCACCTCAGGTGCCCCCCGGACCGCCTCTTTGCTCTATAAATACAAAAATATTCCCAAAACCCTAGGGGAGTCGACGAAATATTCATCCAGCCGCCACAGAGTCCAGAACCACCAGATCCAATCTAGACACCATCTCGGATGGTGTTGGGGATCTTACTACTGAGTATAAACCGGCCAGGAGGGGCCGGGTTATACCCATAACAAGTTATTCATATGGAAGCCCATGAAGACAAAGGGATATGACGCTTTATGGAGCAGATTTGACATAAAGTCCCAAGGCCCAACGGCGGATTAGGGCCCGTAGACATAAACCGCCATATGATATGTAACTTGTATTGTAAGATAGGAAAGGGTAGAAACCGAGCCGGACACGTTTATGAGCCGGCCAGGATTCTGTGAACCGTCGGGCGTCAACTTGTGTATATAAGAGCATTTCTAGTAGTACCCCTAAACCCTCAAACCTTAAAAAATAACCGCTTTTTTAGGGTTGAGACGAAAAATTCCCAAAGAATAGAACCCCTTAACCCTTAAACCCTCAACAAATTTTAGGGGCTCAACCCCTATTCTCCTTCCCAGCCTGTAGAAACAGGAGTTGGCCAGCCCAACCCCTCCCCGACCGGTTCCCTTGCCAACGACACGCGGGAGGGAGTTTTCAGCTCCCCCTCCCTGGATCCGGCCGCCGCCGCCCTCGGGCCTCCCTGCCCGACCGCCCTCCCGCTGCGCCCCGGCGCTCTATCCCCGACCGCCCCTTCGCCTCCCCGCCCCGGCCGTGCCTCCTCCTCCCCTCCCCGGATTCCCCTCCTGCCTCCCCTGCGCCTCCGCGGCCCGGCTGCCCTCCTGCCTCCCCTCCCGCCCTGACCGACAGCCCAGGAGCCGCATCGAGGAGCCGCGCCCTGGTCGCCCAGGCCGTCCAAGCCGCGCCGGCCGCCTCTCCCACCCTGCCCCGGCCGCCCTCCCGCCGTCCAAGCCGCGCCCCGACCGCCCTCCCGCCGGCCGCCGACGCCTCCTCCTCCGAGGTGAGGTATGTGCTTTTTTTCATTTTGTTTCATGTTCTTTATTGTTTCATTTTTAGCACTAATTAGTGGCTATCCTTTGCAGATGGAGATGAACAATGAGGAGATTGTCATGGACTCGATGTCCGATTCGTCGGATTGGTCGACATCCGACGATTCCGACATTGATGATTTGTTGCAAGACGATGACGTCGAGATGATGAGCCTCCTCATTGATGTGCAATCGTTTGAAAACCGCATGAAGCTGATGGATCAGAGGAGAGGGTCGAAGATGGGGCGAGTCACCATCTACCGGAACCGCACTCTCGGACACGAGCATTTGATGGAAGACTACTTCGCGGAGGTACCTACATACCCTCCTCGTCTCTTCCGCAGAAGGTACCAAATGCGGCGTAGTTTGTTTGTGAAGATTTTCACCGATTGTGAGGCCGCCTCCTATTACTTTAATCGTCGTAGATCCGCCGCCGGTATCATGGGGTTTAGTGCATATCAAAAGATATCAGTGGCAATGCGGGTACTCTCTTATGGCATACCCGCGGATTATACCGACGAGTATCTTCGCATTGGGCAAGATACAACCATGGAGTCAGTCCGTAGGTTTGCCAAGTTGGTCATCCGGTTGTACGGTGAGAAGTATCTTCGGGCACCAAACGAGGAAGATACAAAGAGATTAATGGAAATGAATGAAAAAAGGGGATGGCCGGGGATGCTAGGTAGTCTTGATTGCATGCATTGGAGGTGGAAAAATTGCCAAAGGCATGGCACAGAATGTATTGCGGTAAAAGCTGTGATGCTACCATTGTGCTTGAGGCCGTAGCATCTCAGGACACATGGATTTGGCATGCATTCTTTGGGTTGCCGGGAACACTCAATGATATCAATATCCTCAATAGATCTCCTTTGTTCAAAAGATTAATTTCTGGGGATGCTCCAGCTTGCAACTACAAAATCATGGACAATGAGTACTCAATGGGATACTATCTCACCGATGGCATCTATCCCGAATGGGCAACTCTTGTGAAGTCCATCAAGGAGAAAAATGGGATGCCCTTAACAAGAAAAGAGGCTCATTTCACCAAGGCACAAGAGGCAGCCTGCAAGGATATTGAGAGAGCTTTTGGTGTTTTGCAAGCAAGGTTTGCCATAGTTCATGGTCCAGCTCGGTTTTGGGACAAAAAAACCTTGGTGAACATCACGAAATGTTGTGTGATTCTACACAACATGATCCTAGAGGATGAGAGAGGGTTAAACCTCCCTTGTTTCTATGACAATGTTGGTACCCGTGTGCAACCGGAAAGAAACCCTTCTCGCATACACGCTTTTCTTCAAGCACATCGTGAGATTGAGGATGCAACCACTCATGGTCGGTTCTGGGATGATCTAGTAGAGCACCACTGGCAGTTGGATGGGCGGCGCATTGGCCCATGATGTATCTTTGTTTTACTTTTCTATGCCCTATTTGATTCGAACAATTAGTGTAATTTGCTCAAACATTGTTGTAATAATTTGAATGATTATTGTTTTATTCGGTGTTGTAATAATAATTAGAATGATTATTGTTTTATGTCAAATGTGATGGAATTTGTGATATGTCATATGATGAAATGTGTGATATATGAAATGATAGATTTAAAGGTTGGGGTTGAGGCAAAGACTAGAACCCTCAAATCCAATCCTTAAAGCAGTTTAAGGGTTGGGTTTGAGGGTTCTAGTATTTGCCCTTGTTTTTCAACCCTTAAAAGTGTCAAAAGGTGGCACTTCTCAACCCTTAAAACTGCTTTAAGGATTTGAGGGTTCTACTAGTAATGCTCTAAAGGGACGACCCGGCGGCGGTTTAGGGACAAACAACAACAACTCGAGAGCCAGGAAAAGAGGATTCGCTCCCTGGTCATCGAAACCCTAGCAATTCCATCACAACTAGAGTAGGCTTTTACCTTCACCGTAAGGGGCCGAACCAGTATAATTCCTTGCGCCCCTTGTTCCGCTTTAGCCCCTCTAATCTACTACGTTGCGATGGCTCCACGACTAAGGCCTTACGCTAGGACAACTGCTGTGACAAACCCACGACAGTTGGCACCCACCGTGGGGCTATCACACGATGGTTTTGAGTTCTTAGAGGGCAGCTTCGAAGGACTCAAGGGATACGCTGTGGACCGGATGACCAAGAGTCGTTGCGGCAAGCTCTACATCGACGACGCAGGCTGGGGCCCCGAGGCCGGCTCGATTGAGTACGGGTACCGGGTCCCCTTTGGCGGAATACACGTCTTCATTGGCAAGATCGGCGAAGCGGGCCCTGAGCCGGACATCTGCAACGACATCATCGAGACGGCTCAACGTCCAAGACCTGTCCGGGTTTAGCCTGCCATAAAGCGTGCCTTCGTGGGAGTCATCCACGGAGCGGAATCTGAGGATAGATCGGTATCTGGTGGCGAAACCGTTGTTTACTCTGATGACGAGTCATCAACTAGAGAGACCGAGTCACTGTATCAGCTGCACGATGGCCGGATGGGTGGCGGTTCCGATGGTGACAGTATTCCGGACCCCTTTGATCCGCCGAGCCGAGTTGTGATTTTCATGGCTGGTACAAAGTTGGTGCAGCATTCCTCTACCGCAGCAGCAATGGTTTCCGGTTCAGTAGTTGCAACACCAGCTAGGGCAGGAGGCCCTGGGCCACCGACGGTTCAGGTTTTGTCCGATTTATTCGACACTTTGGCAACATCGCTGGCAGCTGAGGTTAATCCGGCAGATCAGGATCAGCATAACACAGAAATTGCAAAGGTGAAGGATCAGATAGCTCAAGCTAAGGTAGATCTGGCAGCAGAGAACACCAGGATGGCCACAGAGCGGGCCGAGTTAGAGGCACAGGCTTACCAGCTTATGCTAGATCAGAGTGCATCAAATGATGTCATGAGGAGATGGTACCGGTCTCACCCGCCTCCGATTTACGAGCCAAGGAATCTCTTCAACACGCCAGGGGAAGGAACCATTAACCAGCAAGTGGTAAACCGGGTGGAGGCACCTGGAATGGGGGCGCCAGTTCAGCCGCGCATGATGGATCCGCCTCGTCAGAACAATGTCCTGTCACAACACGTCTCAACGCCTCCGGGTCATTACTCTAACCCGTTGGATAACATCATTGCCGTCGCTTCACGATTGGCAGCTCTCCCGATCGAAGGCGAGTCTCCAGTAGCAGTTGAAACACGATGGGCTAGAGAGCTCCTTTAGACAGCTTTAACCCAACAGCAGGCTTATTCGTATAGTCGCGAGAGGATTCATTCCACCCCCCCCCCCCCGCCCAAGTCGGAGCTACAACAGGCATATTGATGAGCCGGCTGTGTCAAGCAGTGCGCGAAACCGTTACCCGCCGTGAGGGCATAACCCGGCGGGCCGCGGTGCTAATGCCCAGGATTTGGTGGATCATGGTAGAGCACGTCGAGAAGCCGAGTTAGCAGCGTAATACGCGGCCCGTCATCTTACTCCGGTTCGTCCAACCACTTCGGTGGAACCAGGTGTGGTCTCCAGTTCTTTGCGGGTGCCATGTCTCACCCCGGCCTTACATAACGTGCGGCTGCCCAAGGATTTCAAGGGTCCTCGTAAGGTGCCCAATTACACTACCGATTTACCCCCCGAATCATGGGTCGAGAGCTATGAGATGGCGATGGAGATGCTGGACATGGATGATGCGGCATATGCTAAGTACTTCACCATGATGCTGGAAGGTACAACTCGTACCTGGCTGAAAAGTTTACCAGCTAACTCCGTTGGGTCATGGGCTGAGTTAAAAAGCTGGTTTATCCAGAATTTCAAAGATATGTGCAAGAAGCCCATGTCAATTGTGGACCTAGCCGCCTGTGTTCAAGATATGGGAGTCTACAACCCATTGGGTGAAGCGAGTCTCAGCTGTTCTGCATTCATCTGACCGCATCAATGCTGATACGGCAGTCTTAACATTGGAAGGCAATTGCCAGTTTATGCCTTTAAAGCTGAAGTTGGGAAGACTCAAGCGTCACTGCACTTATGGCAGCTCTGGTTAAGTATGCCGACTCGGATAGTACCAAGGACCCTAAGTCTGATGATGAAAAGCCAAGGAGGGGAAAGAAGGATGGCAGTACCAAGGGGCAGCAGCATAACCCGGCGGGTCATAGGAACAACGGTAAGCGCAAGGCGGATAACAGTTTGGATTTTGTGGCGAACACCAACACACAGGATAATGGTCAGCGCCGTAATGGTAAACCGCCCTCGCGGAGTGGAGGATCAGGTCCCAATCTTGAGTGCCTGTTAAACCAGCCTTGCCCAAAGCACGGGTTGCGAGAAAGGCCAGCTACGCACCTTTGGAAGGACTACTTTATTATGCAGGAGTTCAAAAATTCGAATCTTTCCCAATAAGACCATGGACCGCCCGGCGGTTCAGGAGGCGGTTCTCATGGGCTGGGTTATGGTGGAGGCAGCTCCGGTTCAGGATTTCAAGGCAACCAAATCGGACATGGAAATCAAGGCAGTTAGGGCAACCAGGGCGGTTATAATCATCAGGGGAGTCAGCAGCAGCAATAATCGGGTTATCAGAGTAATCCGAAGCAGTTGAATAGTGGGCAATACCATGTCTTCACCACTAGCTTATGTAAGCGCGACCATAAGCTTCATAAAAGGGCAGTAAACTCCGTTGAACTGGCAGTGCCCCGTTATTTGCGCTGGTCTAAACAACCCATTTTGTGGAGTCGAGAGGATCATCCACCCCGGGTTGATAATCCGGGTCATCTGGCATTAGTGGTGGCACCTTGGGTTGGGGGGGTATAGGTTCACAAAGGTACTCATGGATGGAGGGAGCAGTATCAATATCCTTTATTATGAAATCTTCCGTCGCATGGGGTTGACAGATAAAAATCTTAAACTGTCGAACACCGTTTTTCATGGTGTGGTGCCTGGTAAATCGGCGTACCCAGTTGGTAAGATAGCTCTAGAGGTTGCTTTTGGAGATGATCATGATTCAAGATCAGAGACATTGACTTTTGAAGTGGTGAAAATCACGGGCCCGTATCAATGCCCTGTTTGGACGGCCGGTGTCGGAGTAAATAACCATGGGTAGCCTAGCCGGCTCCCCCTGGCCCTTCTGAAAAAATTACGAGCCGATCCGGCCCTCAAGAATCCAAGACATGGGGCCGCCTTCCCCTTGCCGGTTGTCTCCCAGGCCGGCTATCGGAAGGCAACCCGACTTTAGCCCTCATGAAGAAAGCCGCGGGAGGGCCGGCTCCGAGAAGCCGGCCACAAGAAGGCCGACTCCAAGAAGCCGGCTCCCACAAAGCGGTCAAGATCGTACCCTCGAAGTCTGCATCCACATAACGGTGATGTGACGGGGCGTGGCTACAGTAAAGCATGCCACCCCCGAATCCCGGAGCACGCCTGGCACAGTGCGCCGTACGGGTGGCCATGACCCGTCCGGCGCGGCACTGTTGCCACGTTGACCCTGATGTCATCCACGACGGGCTGCCAGCGCGGCCCACGGGCGGTGGGCCCCTTCGGGCAGAGAGACACCCGAAGGCGGCCAGGCCTCCCCCAGTCGGCCCAAGACAGAGCCGGCTCCCCACAGCCGGCTTGCCACCTCCCTCGAAGGAGACGCCCCATTAAGGAGACAAGACGCGGTGAGGCTACAGCGATCACCCGCCGGACGGCGGCACTGTAGCCACGCCCACCTCGGCGAAGCCCTTGTCACCAGGATTGAGCAACAGTAACCAGCCGCCGACAAGGCCCTGGACAATGGGGCCTGCCTGTCGACCAAGGAGCCGGCAGCCGGCGGGACCCAGCAGCCGGCGCAGAAGCCGGCGAGTGTAGACACAGACGGCTGGGCCCCACGCCCAGCCGGATTACCATTGTATCCCCGGGGGGTAGGCCTATATAAACCCCCCGGGACACCCATGCAAAGGGTTGATCCCTGCTAGTTTTAGACACCACATAGGGAGGAGAAGAGAGCGAGCAGTGCCCTTCTTCCTCCTCTCGCCAAACAGCTCACGGAGCATCGTGTAGCTACTTGTTCATCTAGCGATCATGCGGAGACCCCGCAGATCAGCAGTAGGGGTGTTATCTCCACGAAGAGCCCCGAAGCTGGGTAAGATTCGCCGGCGTGCATGTCTTCGCCTCATCCCGCTTCCAGGCACCGGCGACGTCTTATTGGCTCCCACAATGATAAGCCACCCGTTGGCATATGTCGCACCTACCACCCGACATTTGGCGCCCACCGTGGGGCCAGGTGCACCGTCGTCCGGAGACCTGTTCTGGACGGGAACCCTCTTCCTCCCCCGCGAGCGTA
Source organism: Triticum aestivum (assembly GCF_018294505.1). Classification (NCBI taxonomy): domain Eukaryota; kingdom Viridiplantae; phylum Streptophyta; class Magnoliopsida; order Poales; family Poaceae; genus Triticum; species Triticum aestivum. Next base: position 486,592,660 of record NC_057800.1, read on the forward strand.
GCCAGCCCGGCACGCCCGACGGCGCTTGCCACGACGCGCTGCAAGGCGTCACCAACGTCTGCGCAGCGAGCGGCCTCGCCGATCTCCTTGACAAGACCCTCATCTCCGACGAGCTCGCCTCCGACGCGGGCACCGACCACCTCGTCAACCTCCTCGGCCAGCTCCACGTCTCCGACGAGCCTGCTGTGGACTTGGAGTCGGTTGGCTCCACCGACCCGATGCCTGTCGACTCCGACACGGCCTCACTCGACACTTTCCCCACCGACGTCACGATCTACAACGACCCGCTTCCCCGGGCCGATGGCGGCGACGCTGTCACCACCGAGGTGATGGTCATCGGCCACGGCGGCGCTTCTGACGAGAGCGCCCGCGACGCCCCGCACACGGCGATCCACGACTTGTCCATCCCCCTCCCGGCCGATGCCGACGCTGAAGCACTAGAGGCTCGCCGCCTCGCCCTCCTCGCGGAGGGCCGGAAGTTGGTTTCCATGAGACGCCTCGCTGAGGCCCACCGACGCGAAGCCGACCGCGCCGCCTTTGGCACGCCGCCCCCAGGCGGGCCCAGCCAGGCCGACGCTGTCAGACAGCGCGGCGCTGTCGTCGCCGACACGTTAGGAGTCGACCGCCCAGTCTACGCCACTCCACTCGAGAACCTGCGCGCCGCCCAGGCGGCCATAGACGAGCTAGACGGACTGGGGGCCGAAGAACTCCCCCACATGACCCGACGCATCCAACAGCTAATCGATGCAGCCGCGCAGCGGCACGAAGCCGATGCCCGCGTGGAAAGCCCTCCCCCGCGCCGAGATCACGGCGCGACGTCCCAGACGCCGACTACGGGTAAAACCCACGCGCGACGCGAGAAAGAGCCGGCTGCCAGCCGAAGCCAAACTCGAATCTCCATCGAGCGAGATGCAGAAGGCCACCCTGGGCCGTGGAGTGGCGGGGCAACCTGCCTCCACCTCGGCCCCGTGGAGAGAGATATCCCACCCCACCGCCTGTTGCGCATCCGACTCTCAGCGGCCGGCTAGGTCGCCGCGAAGGAGTCGGCGAGAACGACGCCCGCCATCGGATCGACCGCCTGGCGCGATCCCTGGCGCTGGAAGAAGAAGACAATGTCGGCCCGCCTTGCTTCGGCCCCCGCATCCGCGACGAGCCTTTCCCCAAAGGGTTCTCTCTCCGAAGAGACACGCCCAAGTACAACGGCTCTGTGAAGCCGGAAGATTGGTTAATCGACTACTCCACGGCGGTTAGCATAGCAAACGGCAACAGGCGCATTGCCGTGAAGTACGTGCCCCTCATGCTGCAAGGCACGGCGCGGACCTGGCTAGCCTCAAGCCATACAGCATCAACAGCTGGCTAGATTTCACAGAAGCCTTCGTCCGCAACTTCACCAGCACCTACAAGCGGGCTCCCAAGCCCAGACAGCTCTCCTTGTGCGTACAAGGCCCCGCCGAGTCTACTCGCGACTACCTCACGCGTTGGGCCGAGCTCCGCAACTCTTGCGAAGGGGTGCACGAGGTGCAAGCCATAGAATACTTCACTACCGGGTGCCGAGAAGGCACCCTCCTCAAGCACAAGCTCCTCTGCAACGAGCCGACTACCCTCGACGAGCTTCTGGTCATAGCGGACAAGTACGCCACCGCCGACTCCTCAATGAAGACCGAACTCCGGGTAGACGCGTCCGGGAAGGTACTCAACCCGGCGCCCAAGACGCCGGCTGGGGACTCCGGCCGACGCCCACACCAGAACGACCACAAGCGCAAGGGCCCCGTGCCGCCTTCCGCCAGTCGGCAGGTGGCCACAGTCGAAGACGAGCGGCCCGAAGGGCGGCCCGCGCCCAAGAAACCCAAGGGCGGCAGGCCGGCTTGGCAGCCGGCCTTCTCCTACGAGCAAACTCTCGACGCCCCGTGCAAGTTCCACAGCGGCGCGAAGCCGTCCAACCACACGACCCGGAAGTGCCACTGGCTCACCCGAATCTCCAAAGGCGAAGGGCTTGCGCCGCCTCCGCCTGCCGGTCCGCCGCCTCCGGCTCCGCAGCCGCCGACCGCTCGGCCCGCAGTCGGAGCCGTGCACGATGAGTTCCCCGACGAGCATGCCGCCTATGTCATTTTTACAAGCCAGCCCGAAGACCGGCGCAGCAAACGCCGAGAGCACCAGGAAGTCAGCATGGTCGCTGCCAACCCCGCCGAGCACATGCACTGGTCAGAAAAACCTATCAGCTGGAGCCGGGCCGACCACCCAGAGATGATGCCATCTCCCGGCTCTTATGCGTTGGTTCTGGATGCCACCCTTGCAACGGACAGACGCGCCGCCCGTTTCTCCCGCGTGCTGATAGACGGCGGGAGCAGCATCAACATCCTGTACCGTGACACCCTGGAGAAGCTGAACGTCAAGGCAAAGCAACTCATGCCTACTCGGACTGTGTTCCATGGCATTGTACCCGGCCTGTCATGCGCCCCCATTGGCAAGATCAAGATTGATGTACTCTTTGGGGACAAGGAGCATTTCCGCCGAGAAGCGATCTGGTTTGAAGTGGTGGACCTGGAGAGCCCCTACCATGCATTGCTTGGCCGACCTGCCTTGGCCAGGTTCATGGCAGTTCCCCACTATGCTTACCTCAAGATGAAGATGCCGAGCACCAAGGGCGTCATCACCATAGCCGGCGATTACAAGAAATCTTCCGAGTGCGCAGCAGCCAGCAGCCGGCTGGCCGAGTCCCTTGTGATTGCCGAAGAAAAGAAGATGTTGGACCGAGTCGTGGCCATGGCCGGCAAACAGTCGGCCTTGTCCCCCGATCCCAAGGAGTATGATGCTCAAGGATCTTTCCAGCCGGCCAAGGAGACGAAGAAGATACCTCTTGACCCCGAGCACCCAGAGAGGTTTGCCGTCATCGGGGCGAACCTAAACAGCAAATAGGAAGGCGAGCTCGCCGATTTCCTCCGTGAGAATCGGGACATCTTTGCATGGTCCCCCAAGGACATGCCGGGTGTTCCGAAGGAATTCGCCGAGCACAAACTACACGTCCGAGAAGACGCAAAACCAGTCAAACAACCCCTCCGCCGACTGTCGGAGGAGAAGAGAAGGATTGTAGGAGAAGAGATAGCCCGGCTTCTGGCGGCCGGCTTCATTATGGAAGTTTTCTTTCCAGAATGGCTCGCTAACCCGGTCCTCGTGTTAAAGAAGAATAACAAGTGGCGCATGTGCATAGACTACACGAGCCTCAACAAGGCCTGCCCCAAAGATCCCTTTGCCCTGCCAAGGATTGATCAAGTGATAGACTCCACGGCCGGATGCGAGCTGTTGAGTTTCTTGGATGCTTACTCAGGGTACCACCAGATAAAGTTAGATCCGGCAGACCGCCTGAAGACCGCCTTCATCACGCCATTCGGAGCCTTTTGCTACCTGACTATGACATTCGGCTTGAGAAATGCCGGTGCCACTTTTCAGCGTTGCATGCAGAAGTGCCTCCTCAAGCAGCTCGGCAGAAACGCCCACGTCTACGTAGACGACATTGTGGTGAAGACGGAGAAGCGCGGCACCTTGCTGGAAGACCTCAAGGAAACATTTGAGAACCTACGCCGGTTCCAAATCAAGCTCAACCCCGAGAAATGCGTGTTCGGAGTGCCAGCCGGCCAGCTCCTAGGCTTCCTGGTCTCCGAACGCGGCATCGAATGCAACCCAGTAAAGATCAAGGCCATTGAGAGAATGGCGATTCCCACCAAACTTCGAGACGTCCAGAAGTTCACCGGATGCTTGGCCTCCCTGAACCGCTTCATCAGCCGGCTCGGAGAGAAAGCTCTCCCCCTCTACCGCCTCATGAAGAAGACCACTCACTTCGAGTGGAATGACCAAGCCGACCAAGCTTTTCACGAGCTGAAGAAGATGCTGGCCACGCCGCCTGTCCTGGCGGCGCCGACTGAGAAAGAGCCCATGCTCCTCTACATTGCCGCAACCAGCCGGGTGGTCAGCACCGTCATCGTAGTCCAACGCCCAGAAGAGGACCGAGCCCAGCCGGTCCAGAGGCCGGTGTACTATTTGAGCGAGGTGCTGTCTACCTCGAAGCAGAACTACCCGCACTACCAGAAGATGTGCTATGGCGTGTACTTCGCCGCCAAGAAGCTGAAGCCCTACTTCCAAGAGCATCCCATCACGGTCGTATGCACCGCCCCGCTGGCCGAGATCATAGGCAGCCGGGATGCATCCGGCCGGGTGGCGAAATGGGCCATCGAGCTGGCCCCTTACACGATCTTCTACCAGCCTCGCACCGCCATCAAGTCCCAAGCATTGGCCGACTTCCTCGTCGACTGGGCCGAGACCCAGTACCTGCCGCCAGCTCCCGACTCCACTCATTGGCGCATGCACTTCGATGGGTCCAAGATGCGCACCGGCTTGGGAGCCGGCGTCATCCTCACCTCTCCCAAAGGCGACAAGCTCAGATACACGCTGCAAATTCACTTTGCCGCCTCCAACAACGTGGCCGAGTACGAGGCGCTCATACACGGGCTCCGGCTTGCCAAAGAGCTCGGCATTCGCCGGATCCTATGTTATGGCGACTCGGACTTGGTGGTCCAGCAATCATCCGGCGACTGGGATGCCAAGGACGCAAATATGGCAAGCTACCGCTTCCTCGTTCAGCAGATCAGTGGGTATTTTGAAGGATGCGAGTTCCTCCACGTACCACGAGCCGACAACGAGCCAGCTGATGCCCTGGCTCGAATAGGCTCCACTCGGCAAGCAATACCAACCGGTGTCTCTCTACAACGCCTCCTCAAGCCGTCTATCAAGCCGTCTCCAGAGTCCGATTCCATCTTCGTACCGCCTGACCCCGATACAGCCGGGCCCGGCTCGAAGAACCAAGAAGGTGACCCGGGGACTTCGATAGTCGGCCAGGGGACATCAGCAGGCGGCTCGGGGACTTCCGTAGTTACGCCCGACCCGGGGACTGCCACACCCGGCTCGGGGACTGCGGTAGTCGGCCCGGAGACTGCACCAACACAACAGGCGGCGGCCGACTCCAACATTTCACCACCCAGCCCGCCCGCCCTGGTCGCAGTAGCCGCATTGGCAATAGAAGAAGTCGCAGCTCCATCATGGGCTCAGTCCATCCTCAACTTCCTAATAAACCAAGATCTGCCGGCTGACGAAACAGAGGCAAGACAAGTCCAACGCCGAGCCGGAGCATACACAATCGTCAACAGAGAGCTCGTCAAGCGCAGTGTCACTGGAGTCCTCCAGCGATGCGTCGAGCAAGAGAAGGGCATTGCAATCCTCAGAGACATCCACCAAGGAGAATGCGGCCACCATGCGGCCTCAAGATCACTCGTCGCCAAAGCCTTCCGCCATGGTTTCTTTTGGCCGACTGCTTTGGATGACGCCAAGGGGTTAGTTAAACATTGCAAAGGATGCCAACTCTTCAGCTCCAAGCAACACATGCCGGCTTCAGCACTCAAGACCATTCCCCTCACTTGGCCCTTCGCCGTTTGGGGACTGGACATGGTGGGCCCATTCAAGACGGCGCGCGGCGGCATGACACATCTGCTTGTCGCCGTGGACAAATTCACCAAATGGATTGAGGCAAAGCCGATCAAGAAGCTGAATGGGCCGACTGCCGTGACATTTATCGCAGATATAACAACTCGGTACGGCGTGCCACACAGCATCATCACCGACAATGGCACGAATTTCGCCAAGGGAGCCTTGGCACGTTTCTGCGCGACGCAAGGCATCTGGTTGGACTTAGCGTCCGTTGCCCACCCGCAGTCAAACGGCCAGGTCGAGCGAGCCAACGGCCTCATCCTTTCCGGCATCAAGCCCCGACTGGTCGTACCACTGGAGCGTTCAGCCGGCTGTTGGCTCGATGAGCTGCCGGCCGTCCTCTGGAGTCTGCGCACTACCCCAAACAAGTCAACCGGCTTCACTCCTTTCTTCCTCGTGTATGGTGCCGAGGCGGTCATCCCAACTGACATCGAGTTCGACTCGCCTCGGGTAACCATGTACACGGAAGCGGAGGCCAAGGAAGCACGGGAAGACGGCGTCGACCTGCTGGAAGAAGGCCGGCTGTTAGCCCTCAGCCGGTCCGCCATCTATCAGCAGGGCCTGCGCCGCTACCATAGCCGGAAGGTCAAGCCAAGATCCTTCCAAGAGGGCGATCTTGTGCTCCGGCTGATCCAGCGAACAGCCGGCCAGCACAAGCTCTCGGCCCCTTGGGAGGGCCCCTTCGTCATCAGCAGAGCTTTAGGCAATGACTCCTACTACCTGATCGACGCGCAGAAGCCGAAGGCACGAAAGAGAGATGACTCCGGCAAGGAGTCGGAACGGCCATGGAACGCCAACCTCCTCCGAAGATTTTACAGTTGAAATGCAGTATGTATCACGCTAACTTTTGTACTAAGTACGAGACAATAGGCCCCCCGAGGAGAGCTCGGGGACTGCCATCTTTTATCTATGGATGAAGAGTATCATGCTTATGACCTTGTCATTACATTCACTTTTTCCGTCCGGCACCGGGTTCGATTAGTCGGCCCGGGGACTGGCAGCCTGGAGTTATATTAGAAGTCCTACCCGCAGTCAGACAAGTAGTGTCCCGGCTCCCAAGCCTTCTCTTGCCAAAAGTCACAGATCGAAGAACCGGCTGTCCGACTGGCAAGAGTTAAAGGCAGGAAAGGACGCCCACACGAAAAACGGCTAGGGACTAACGGACTAATATAACAAAAGCCGGTTTTTCTCCCACCACCGACCGACTACCAGAGTAGCCGGCCGGCCGGCTTCCATTCACCTCGCTTCAATCTAAGAAAGCTCGAGTACTTGCCTTCCCAAAAGGGGAAGGCGGCAAAGGAAACAGCCTAAGGATAAAAAGCATACACGAATGGAAACCAAACACGCACACAATAATATTTACATAAAAGACCTTCAAAAGGCCAGCATTCAACATAGTTCGAATACACCCCCAGTGGGTGGAACTGCGCAAGTTTAATAAAATTGTTCAAAAGGCAACAAGCAGGAAAAAACAAGGACGGCAGATTAAGCCAAGGGAGCGACTGGCGAGTCGGGCAGGTCGGTGGAGACGGCAGTGCCGGCTGGAGGAGTGGCCGGCTGGCGAACCTCGGCATGATCACCGCCTCCCGCAGAGGGCGCGCTAGCACGCGCCTCGTTGCTGGAGGCACGATCAGGCTGAGGCTGGCTGGCCGCTTCACCGGTCGGCTCAACGTCTTCGCCTTCCTCTCCTTCGTCGTCTTCGCCTTCATCGCTGGAGGCGATCTCCTCTGCCGAGTCTTCACCCGCTGCCGGGTCCAGCCCGAACCACTCCTCCGGCTGGGCAACGCCGTCGTCATTAATTTCAGGAGCGAAGACGCTGATGTCAGTACACTCGGCGATCGTCGAAGCGCGCTGAGCGATAGCCGGCCGCACCTCCTCCATCTCTTCGTCGGCCTCCAGCCGCCAGGTGCGCAGCTGGTCCAGGTTCAGCCCCGGATACCAGGCTCGGATGAACTCCAGCGCCCGCCCAGCTCCAAGCCGGGCTGCCGATGCCTTCCAGGCCTCGACGCGGCCAACCGCAACCTCCAGCCAGTCGGCAGTCCGACTCGGGGTGCGGGGAATCGTCTCGCTTGGCCAGAGGGCGGCCAACACCTGCGCCCCGGCGTGCTGGAGGCGGCGGAGCATACGGTGAGCCGGCTGCAGCCGGGCTTGGACCGCCAAGAGTTGCTCCTCAAGCGTCCGGCTCGCGTCCGGCGCGATTTCAGCCCCCGCCTGCCGGCGCGCCTCGCGATGGGCCTCGATGGTTTGGGTGGCGAAGACGGAGTAGCTGGGAAAGTAGTCTGCACAGAGAACAGGAAGTAGCACAAGTCAGAACACAAATCAGGGATCAAGGGGCAGGCAAGGAGTGAAGAAGGCGGCTTACCATCGATCATATCCTCGATACGACTGAAGCCCTCGCTCAGTGCCTGCTTCGCTTTAGCCCAGCCGGCCGCTTCGATCTCGAACTTGGCCTTCAGGGCGTCCTCGCTGTCCTATGCCTTCTTCAGGGCCGCCTTGTGGCTCTCCTCCTGGTCGGCCAACTTCTTGGCCAGGCGGTCACGCTCCAGGACCAAGGCGTTGTACTCGGCTTCCTTGGCGCGAAGGGCGGCCAGGGCCCCGCTGAGCTGCCCCCTCAAGTCGGCATTGGCTCCTGCAAGCATGAAGACAAAGGAAAAATTAATAAGGAAGAAGTCGTCAAGGAAGATCCGACCCGGCTGCTCAACAGTCGGCCTGAATCTCGGGGACTACACCCAGTGGGTGCTATGACGCGCCCCCACAGGAGATGAACGAGACAAAGCACGCACTCCGGCTGCTGGTCATGTCCTCGGTTCTCCGGCCCAGCTCCTGAGCCTGGGAGTTGAAGGCGGCTGCGCGAAGGTTATGATACTCTTGGAAGATTATACAAGAGGCGAGGATAAGTTAAGTTGTCAGGACCTAGTAAGTTCCAAGCCGCCTGTGCAACAGCCGACTCAGAACTCGGGGACTACACCCAGTGGGTGCGCTGACGCACCCCCACGAAAAAAATCAAAAGAGCAAAATAACCAAGGCCAGAAGACTCACCCGGATGACGGCCCGCGTCGCGAGGAACTCTTGGGTGTATCGCTGCAGCGAGGCGGCCTGAGATTGAAGCTGGTTCTGGACCTCCCGTGCCGCCGCGTTCAGCTCGCCCGTCCCCCCACTGGGAGTCCACTCGGACATGCTGGCGCTGGCCGCCTCCAGGGCCTCCGCCATCTGGCTAGCGCCCGCAGCTCGGTGCGGTTCTGGCGCGGAGGCGCCACCCCCTGCGCGCCGGCGCAATGCCGGCTGCACCTCGAGGCCGGCCCCTGCCTCCGGCTTGCCCCCGGACGGTTGCTTTGGCGCCGCAGCTGATTGGCCGCTTTGGCCCGCTCCAGTCGGCGCCGTCTGCGGCGCCCCCTCCACAAAGATCACGTGGTCCTCCCTCCTCTCCATCACCGGCGGGCCTTGGTCGACCTCCTCCGATGGGGGCACGGGAATGTCGGGGGCCACGGCGCGGAGGGGAACGACGAGCAGCGGAGGCTGGTTGTGCGAGGCCTCTGCCTCCGTCTCCGCGGCTGCCGGCTCCGCCCGGGCCTTGGCCGCCGCGTCGTCCTGCTCCTTCGTCGCCTGGGTGGTCCTTCGTTCTGCTGCCTCCCGCTCCTCCCGCGCCTCCCGTGCGTTCTGCTTCGTGGCCTCCCTAAGGTCGGCGCGGGGATCCATGCGACGGGAGCCTGAAGACCCTCCAGTCGGCCCAACTACGGAGCCGCCAGGACCCCGCTCAAGGGAAAGCGGTGCCCTGTCCGGCGAATAAAGAAAGGTTTAGAAGAGCTTCGGTCGAAAAAGACAACAAAAAAATATATGCAAGACATTCGACGACTTACGTCGTGAACGCCTGCGGCTGTTTCACCGCCTTGCGAAAGCGGGCCGCCTTCACGGCCGCCTCATCCCGCTTGGTCGCCGCCGTAGAAGCCTTAGATTTCTTCGGCCGGCTGCCGAAGAAGGTCGACGCGGCCCGGCGCTTCTGCGCGCCGCCACTGGCAGCCGGCGTGGCAGACGGGCCCGTGCCTTGATGATCAAGCGCCGGCTGGCGGTGCGGGGCAGCTTCGACCTCGTCGTCGTCCGGCCAATCTTCGAAGCCGGCCCCGAGCCCCGCGCCTCCGGCCTCGTCGCCTTCCCCCATGATGGCGTCTTCCATGGCGGCCGCTCCCAGGTCCGGATCGTCGGCGTCGTCCACCGTGCGGTCAGGGAGGAGTCGGCGCTCTACCCCTGCGGCCCCGGCCGTCGGCGGAAGAAGAGGGTTCTACTAAAGGCAAACCAACTGATTAGAGGTCGGCTATCATGAGGCCGGCTACAAAAAGGAAGAAAAGAAGAAAAAACTTACGGCAGGCGGAGGGTTGGCGCGGGAATACGGCTCCTTGCCGTATCGCCAATCCTCGGCGAGCTTGCAGTTGGAGATGTAGTTCACCATGTAAGACACCTCTGCATGAGGCATCTCCCTGGTGCTCAGCCGGCACGGGTCGAAGCGGCCGCTCATTTGGCAAATCATGTGAGGCCGGCCTTGGAGCGGAAGTACCCGGCGCTCCACGAAGGCGGCCACCAAGTCGGCTCCGGTCAGGCTCTCCGACTGGATCATCACCCAAAGCCGGGAGACGGCTGCGTTCCCGGCCTGGGACAACGACCTGGCCCGGTAGCTCCACGAAGGTTGCCTCCCAGCCGGCGGGCCGGCTACGTAAGCCGGCAGGTTGACGTAGTCGCCTTGCTGGGCGACGTTCTTCATGTAAAAGTAGGACTTCTGCCAGAGCTTCACCGACTGGATCAGCGGGATGGGCGGGAACGGATTGTTCTCGCCCGTCCGCCTCATGGCAATGAAGGCTTCGCAGGGGGCGGGCACGCCCGCGACGACGGTGCCGAGCTTGCTCTGGAAGAATTCCCCCCAGAGCTTGAGCGTGGGGAGAACCCCAAGAAAGCCCTCGCACAGGGTGACGAAAGCCGACAGCAGCATCACCGCGATTGGCGTGAGGTGATGTGGCTGGAGGTGGTAGAATTCAAGGAAGGCTCGAAGGAATCCGCTCGCCGGGAGGCCAAAGCCGCGCAGGCAGTGCGAGCGGAAGATCACCCGCTCGCCCTCCTCTGGTGCCGGCGAAATCTCCCTCGCCGGTGCTTGACGAATCCGCATGAAGTTCTCGCCCGGCAGGCGCCGCGTCCGGCGGAGGAACTCGACATGGTCCTCGTGGACGTTCGAGCCATCCCACGAGCTCGACAGTGCCAAGGGAGCGACGCGACGAGGAGCGAGACGATGCACGGTGGAGGCGCGCACGACCCCGCTACGGCGGGACCAAAGGACCTGAGAGGTCCGACGGTGGAACGGCGCGACAAAGGGTTGCTGCGGCGGCGGAAAGAAGAAGAAGGAAGGCGAGAAGGGGCGGAGCGAGGGAGAGCGTGCAAGCCTCTGCCGCTCCCCCTCCTCCCCCTACTTATAGACCCGCGCGGCGGAGCCGAGGGGGCATGGCATGGGGGAACGTGGGGATCAACTCCGCCCACTCCCCCACGTCCCGTGATTATTGCGCCCTGATAGCGTAATAAAACCGCCGCGGGAAGGCAAGCGGTCCGCGTGGGCCGCAGAAGATCCGCACTCGGGCCGAGGCCTAGGAGTGGCGGGCCCGGGCCTGCGGTGGCGTCCCGTCGCGCGCGTTCACTGGCAGGACCTCCTTGCCACGTGGCCCGCGGGATGGCGTGTGGTCAGCTCGCAGGCCGACCCGGGTTCCCGCCAACGAGAAACGGGGCTACCCGAAGACGACGCGCACAAGCATAGCCGGCCCCTTAGGATAGGAAGCTGACCGAGCTTTTCGTCCTTTTGTCAGCCTCGAAGCTCGATCAGCTTCGGGGACTACTGTCGGAGTAAATAACCATGGGTAGCCTAGCCGGCTCCCCCTGGCCCTTCTGAAAAAGTTACGAGCCGATCTGGCCCTCAAGAATCCAAGACATGGGGCCGCCTTCCCCTTGCCGGTTGTCTCCCAGGCCGGCTATCGGAAGGCAACCCGACTTTAGTCCTCATGAAGAAAGCCACAGGAGGGCCGGCTCTGAGAAGCCCGCCACGAGAAGGCCGACTCCAAGAAGCCGACTCCCACAAAGCGGTCAAGATCGTACCCTCGAAGTCTGCATCCACATAACGGCGATGTGACGGGGCGTGGCTACAGTAAAGCCTGCCACCCCCGAATCCCGGAGCACGCCTGGCACAGTGCACCGTACGGGTGGCCATGACCCGTCCGGCGCGGCACTGTTGCCATGTTGACCCTGATGTCATCCACGACCAAGGAGCCGGCAGCCGGCGGGACCCACCAGCCGGCGGGACCCAGCAGCCGGCGCAGAAGCCGACGAGTGTAGACACAGACGGTTGGGCCCCACGCCCAGCCGGATTACCATTGTATCCCCGGGGGGTAGGCCTATATAAACCCCCCGGGACACCCATGCAAAGGGTTGATCCCTGCTAGTTTTAGACACCGCATAGGGAGGAGAAGAGAGCGAGCAGTGCCCTTCTTCCTCCTCTCGCCAAACAGCTCACGGAGCATCGTGTAGCTACTTGTTCATCTAGTGATCATGCGGAGACCCCGCAGAGCAGCAGTAGGGGTGTTATCTCCACGGAGAGCCCCGAAGCTGGGTAAGATTCGCCGGCGTGCATGTCTTCGCCTCATCCCGCTTCCAGGCACCGGCGATGTCTTATTGGCTCCCATAATGATAAGCCACCCGTTGGCATATGTCGCACCTACCACCCGACAGCCGGCTTATGCTAAGTTCATGGCAAGGCCCTGTTATGTTTATCTACAGCTTAAGATGCCAGGTCATAAGGGGACCATCACAATGCATGGGAGCCGGAAGATTGCTTTGGAATGTGAAGAAGGTGATGCGGCCTATGCTGAGTCGGTTTGTGCAATAAAGGAGTTGAAGTTCTACAAGGACAATGTTGATCCGGCAGATATGACTTCTCTGAAAAAGCCAACTACAAAGCATGATCCGGCTTTGAAGTTTAAATCAGCTAAGGGGACTAAGCTGGTTGACTTTATTCCTGGCGATTCATCCAGGAAGTTCAGCATCAGTGCCAACCTGGATCCAAAATAGGAAAGCGCGCTCATCGAGTTCATCCGTGAGAACTGGGACATCTTTGCATGGAAACCTTCTGATATGCCAGGTGTACTAAGCGAACTCGCTGAGCACACTCTTAATATAGATCCTAAGTTTAAACCGGTCAGGCAGTTTCTCCGCCGCTTCAATGAAGAAAGGCGCAAGGCTATTGGTGAGGAGGTAGCCCGACTCTTGGCAGTAGGGTTTATTATGGAGGTTTTTCACCCTGAGTGGCTAGCTAATCCGGTGCTGGTACTTAAGAAGAATGGCACTTGGCGTATGTGTGTGGACTACACAAATTTGAACAAGGCTTGTCGAGCTGATCCCTTTGCTCTCCCTTGTATTGATCAAATCATTGATGCTACAACGGGTTGTGACCGTTTGTGTTTTCTGGACACTTATTATGGTTATCATCAGATCAAAATTGCAGTCAAAGACCAGGAGAAGACAACTTTTATAACTCCCTTTGGAGCCTTCTGCTATGTATCTATGCCTTTTGGGCACAAGAGTGCTCAGGCGACTTATCAGCGCTGTGTGCAGAATTGTCTTCATAATCAGATCAGGCGCAATGTTCATGCTTATGTAGATGATATTGTGGTGAAGTCCAGAAAAGAGGAGACGTTAATAGATGACTTAAAGGAAACCTTTCATAATCTCCGGGTTTATAAGATGATGCTTAATCCGGCCAAGTGTGTTTTTGGTGTTCCGGCAGGCAAGCTCTTGGGTTTTCTGGTGTCTAACAGGGGCATTGAAGCTAATCCGGAAAAGATCAAAGCTATTACGTCTCTGGCTAAACCGGCGTGTATTAACGATGTTCAGCGTCTGGCGGGTCGTGTTGCAGCATTGAGCCGGTTTATCAGCCGTTTGGGAGAAAAAGCAATCCCTCTATATCCGATGATGAAGAAGATAGACAATTTTGTCTGGAGTGATGCTGCTAATGCGTCATTTGAGGACTTGAAGAAATAGTTAGCCGAGCCACCTGTCGTTACGGCTCCGGTCGATAAAGAACCACTTTTGCTATATGTGGCTGCTAATGCCCGGGCTGTTAGTGTGGCCATTGTGGTGGAGCGCAAGGAGGCTGGGAAGGAGTATCCGGTTCAACGGCCGGTTTATTATATCAGTGAGGTGCTTATTGAATCCAAACAAAGGTACCCACATTGGTAGAAACTGGTGTATGGAGTTTTCATGGCAAGCCGGAAGCTTAAGCAGTATTTTCAGGGTCATCCTATCGCTATGGTCAGTTCTGCCCCCTTGGGGGATATCATCCAAAACAGGGGAAGCAACTGGCCAGGTTGCCAAATGGGCCATTGAGCTTGGACCTCATGGGTTAAAATATATGCCTCACACGGCGATCAAGTCCCAAGCACTTGTGGATTTCATCAATGACTGGACAGAGTTGCAGGCACCGGAGGAAAAGCCAGATAACACTTATTGGACTATTCATTTTGATGGGTCCAGACAATTGGAGGGCTCGGGGGCTGGAGTCGTATTAACTTCCCCACGAGGTGATAAGTTTTGTTATGTTCTCCATTTAATGTTCCCTTGCACTAACAATGCAGTTGAATATGAGGCCTTGCTCCATGGTCTTTGAATGGCCAAGGAGATGAATTTAAGCCGGGTTAAGTGCTTTAGTGACTCGGACATGGTAGCTCAAGAAGTGTCTGGCACTTGGGATTTGAAGGATCCACTCATGGCGGCGTATCGACGAGAGGTGGACACGGTGGCTGGTCATGTCAAGGGTTATCAGGTCGACCATGTAGACCGGCGAAAGAATGAAGCAGCGGACGCTTTAAGTCATTTGGGCTCTGAACGTAAACCGGTACCACCTAATGTTTTTTTGTTTGTTTTGCATAACCCATCGGTCAAGCTACCTACAGAGGAGGATTTGACTATTCCTGACCCGGAAGCTCAATTGGTGGCGGCTCTCATGTTATCCCAGATTGGACAGTCCCATATTTGGCTTATATGAACCGGGGCGAGTTACCGAAGGATGAAACCTTGGCCAGGCGGATAATCCGGCGGTCCAAGTCAATGACTATTGTCAATGGGGAATTGCATCATTGCAGTGTAATAGGGGCGTTTCAGCGTTGCGTATCTCCTGAATAAGGATGTGAGATTTTGCGTGAGATCCATGAAAGAGATTGTGGTCACCACGCCGGTTCAAAATCCTTGGTAGCCAAAGCTTTTCGTCATGTCTTCTATTGGTTGACGGCTCATGCTGACGCTGAGGACTTGGTGAAAAGGTGCGATGGTTGTCAGAAATTTTCACGCCGAGCCCATGTTCCGGCTCAAGAGTTGAGGATGATTCCAATCGCTTGGGCGTTCACAACTTGGGGGCTGGATATGGCTGGGCCCTTTAAGAGGTCCAAGGACAAGAAGACCCACCTTCTGGTGGCGGTTGATAAATTCACCAAGTGGGTGGAGGCAAAGCCAGTCAGTAAGTGTGATGCAGCACAGGATGACCGGGCTGGCGATAAACCGCCAGGGCACTTTATACTTGTCATATGTAGAAACAGATTCAATAAAGCTACTAAGGATCATAAGCAGACATAACATAAATCATGGCAGATTCACAGTATCAGGCAAAATTGAATATGCACGATGGCATAGAGACCAAGTGTTTAAACTAGCCTATTACAAGGCGCTTTGATGCCCAAAAGGATAACTATTTTTTTCAAGCAAAGGATTGCAGTATGAAGAGGGCAAAACTGGCCTCCGGATCATGATTCTTCGGGCTGACTTGACGACTGCGGGTCATCCTGTGCCGGTTCATCATCCTCCTCTCTACCCAGCAACTAGAAGTCAATGGTTGTCTAGTCGACTCTAGTTAGGACCTTGAATACAGCTTCGTTGCTTATAAGGGTGGAGGGGTCAATATCAGGGGCATAGGTATGCTTACGGATTGGCGGGATAAGTTCTTCCACATCATGAGATGGCGCAGGAAGTCGTGTGTTGTCAGTATCATAAACCGCCTGATAATGCGAAAGATTTATTTCTTTAGCCAATTTGCTCGCTAAGGGGCGCATTTCCTTTGTCTACCTTCGAAGATCATCATTGTTAAACTCTGAACCGTCTTCCTTTAGGCTCGGATAGCCGCTTCCTATATCTGCCGAGTCAAGATCTGGTACCCAAGCTTTAGCCCGGATTAGCGCAGTCAGAGCACCCGACCTTGCAACTGATCTTTTTAACTCGTCCAACTAGGCAGGCAACATTGACAGGTTCTCAAGTGTTTCCTTGATCAAGGTTGGGGGCGGTTTGTTATGAGCAGCAGTGCAAATGGCCCGTTGGGCGCCGGGATATAATTGCTCTATTAGAGTATAGGCTGCCTTCAACTTCTTTTGCATATCAGAGCCCAGGTGCGTAATGCGGGATCCTGCATCATTGAACATATTGATAAATCGACAGTTTATGGGATAATACATATTGAAGCTTATCATAAAGGTACCTACCAAATACAGCGGTGGTCATGGTATTGATTTGCCGCTTCAAGCCAGTCAATTCTTCTGCTACCGGTATAAGAGTTGTTTCAGCGTCCTCCGCCCATTTTAGCAGAGCTGCTTTTTTAGTATCCCATCCTGCCCGTTTGCTTTTGAAGCTTTCCTTCAGTTGTTCCATAGCAGTTAAAGCGCCAGTCAGCTCCTCTTTAGCCTTGGAGGTTTCAACTTGCTGGGACTTAATATTTTCCTAAAGGTCAGTGATTTGAGATTCTTTCTGGCTCAGATCAGCCTACAAGTGACATTTAATAAGTCAGTAGTGCATGTTGGAAGTCCCAAGCACATAACAGGTTATATACTTGGCACTTGGGGGGCTAATGCATATGGCTTTTCTCAACTGACATTTTAAGTCCCAAGCACATAACAAGTTATACTCTTGGCACTTGGGGGCTAATGTATATTTGCTCAAGACAAAATTATGGATTTTTCTTCATCAACCGGTTTACAAAGATGCTTATCAAGAGTTTTGGAAGCTTCATGATAGGAAGGTACCGATTCATCCTAAAAGTATAAACCGATCCCTTGGGGGATACACATGCAAAATGGAAGTATTACGAAGTCCCGGTTCATGTTGATATCATAAACTGGCCCTTGGGGGCTGTTGGAGTTGATAGTAGAAATTGAACAAGAGAAACAATTATGAAGAGTTAAACAGTGTTTACCTCATATCGCTCCTTCATCAGGCCTACTAAACCGGCTTCATAGTCGCGACTAGTATACATGCGGTTCAAGAAACCAGAATGAATCTCTTGAGCGTTGAGGTGGGCATAGCTGGATAAATCCGTTTTCCACTTGCCCTTGTCCATAGCAGAAAACTCGTCCTTGACACTATGCTTTGATAAAGCGATAGGATTGCCAGGGGTGGTGCGGCCAACGCCAGTAACAATGACGTCGTCTGATTGTTCCTCAGCGGCTTTGGCCGGGCTTGGCGGTTTATCCGCGGCTTTGGCTGGGCTTGGCGGGTCAGTAGCACGGCCGGTGGGATCCTCTTCCATCGGTTCAGCAAAGGTATCATGGTATTCCGGTGGCGAATCATCATGTATGTCATCAGTGTTTGACTCAAACTGTTCTGGGTTATCTTCAGCTGGGTTATTATCAGCCAGGTTATCGTCCACTGGTTTATTCAATTTGGCCTTTTTTCTGGGCCTAGCCTTGGCTCTGAAAGGAAAAGATATAAAGGTTAGTATAACACACAAGTATAAAGCGTCAAAAGGTTAAGTTTAAAGTGTTTACCCAGGAACAGTCTTAAGAGGAGGGAGCTGTGTGGCCGTTGACTCGCCAGATGATGAATGAGGCATTCCCTAATAATTTGAATCGGACGGATTAAGAGGTTGTCGGAAATAACCTACCTTGGGATAAGAAGTATCAGAAGTATGTGAGACCTCAGATCGATGTTTCCAAACCGAAGTATTCGGTAAACCGGTTGAAGTGACGACTTGGCCGCTGTGCCGGGTTGTGCGGCGAGCTTCGTGTTGCTGCTTCTTCAAAAGAAAGTTTCGGTCCAAGTGAGCTAGGGGGTGAGAAAATCTTACTTTCCGGTTTGCTTGACGGATTTTCTGTGTTGGCAGAGGATCTGAACTGGAGGAAAGAATAATTACCTCTGCGTCATCGGCTTGGCTGCCTTAACAAGGCTTGCCCAAAGGATCCCTTCCCTCTCCCCCGCATCGATCAAATTATTGACGCTACCGCAGGACACGATTCGTTGTGTTTCCTCGACGCATACTCCGGCTACCATCAAATAAAGATGGCAGAGTCAGACCAAGCCGCAACGGCATTCATCACACCATACGGCCCATTCTGCTTCAACATAATGCCCTTCGGGCTCAAAAACGCCGGCGCAACATATCAGCGCATGATTCATACATGTCTGGCAAACCAGATCGGCAAAACAGTGGAGGCATACGTAGATGATGTGGTCGTTAAAACAAGACATGTCGAATCTCTAGTAGACGACTTGAGGCTAACATTCGATAACCTCCGAACATACGACATCAAGCTCAACCCGGAAAAATGCGTTTTCGGCGTTCCAGCCGGAAAGCTCTTGGGCTTCATTGTATCTGGTAGAGGAATTGAAGCAAACCCAGCTAAGATCTGAGCTCTGTCACAATTGCGTATCCCGAAGGACCTCAAACAAATACAAAAATTAACCGGATGCGTGGCGGCTCTAAGCCTCTTTATCTCCCGCTTAGGAGAAAAGACCCTACCCCTTTACCGCCTCCTTCGGCGCACCGAACACTTCGAGTGGACGGATGTAGCCACGGCCGGACTCGACGAAATAAAAGCCATCTTGGCAACAAACCCAGTCCTGGCCGCGCCAAACATTGGCGAACCAATGCTATTATACATTGCAGCAACCCATCAGGTCGTAAGCGCAGTGCTCGTCGTCGAACGAGAAACGGACAGACACAAATTCCCCCTTCAAAAGTAGGTCTATTATGTGTCCACTGTCCTTACTCCGTGCAAGTCACGGTACCCGCATTATCAAAAGATTGCGTACGCGGTATTTAGGGCATCCCGGAAGCTGCGACACTACTTTCAAGAGTGTTCAATAACAGTAGCCTCGGAAGTGGGACTTCACGATATTATAAACAACCGCGACGCGACGGGCCAGATTACAAAATGGGCCATTGAGCTCCTCCTGTTTGACATAACTTACAAGCCACGACGAGCTATCAAGTCACAAGTTTTGGCCGACTTCGTCGCAGAATAGACGAAGGCCGAACTCCCTAAAGAGTACGGCACATATTCAAACTGGGTCATGCACTTCGACGGCTCCAAAATGTTGGCCGGTCTAGGGACTGGCATTGTTTTGACGTCCCCCACAGGAGACACAGTTCAATATGTACTCCAGATAATGTACACAGACTCCAACAACGCAGCCGAATATGAGGCCCTTTTACATGGTCTCCGGATGGCAGTATCCATGGGCATTCAACACCTAGAGGTGCGCGGGGACTCGAACCTCGCAATATCCCAAATAAATGGAGACTTTAATGCCAAGGATCCAAAAATGGCAGCTTATCGCAACACCGTCCTAAAAATGTCAGCTCAGTTCGAAGGGCTTGAATTTCACCATATATCCCGGGAAAATAATCAGGCGGCAGATGTCCTGGCACGCATCGGCGCAAAACGCGATGTAGTCCCACCCAACATCTTCTTGGAAAGGCTGTTCAAGCCGTCCGTAGTATGGGAAGGGGAACCTGGCAATAACAGCCCGGACCCAACCGCACTGCCCGACACCGAACATTCTGACATAATTGGAGGCTCTGCCTATGAAATAACACCTTCAGCCCACGTAATAATGGCCGTCATCGCCCCGTGGATAGAACCATTCCTCGCCTACCTTACCAGGCAGGAACTCCCTGAGGACCAAAATGAGGCACGCTGCATAGTGCGGCGATCTAAAGCCTATAAATCCATGAGGGAGAGCTTTATAAGAAAAGCACTACCGGAGTTCTTCAAAGGTGCATCTCCGAAGAGGAAGGGCGGAACCTCCTGGCTGAAATTCATGCCGGACTCGGCGGACATCACGCTGCAGCTCGGTCCCTTGTAAGCAAGGCCTTCCGTACAGGCTTTTATTGGCCGACGGCCCAGGCAGACGCCCAGGACTTAGTCCAACGATGCATCGGTTGCCAGCTTTTTGCAAACCAAAGCCATATGCCACCCACCGCCCTCCAAACTATCCCCATCACTTGGCCCTTCGCGGTCTGGGGGCTTGACATGGTTGGACCCCTTAAAGGCGGAACCCACAAGAAAAAATACTTACTGGTCATGGTGGATAAGTTCACCAAATGGATAGAAGCCAATCCTGTTAAGACGGCCGAATCCGGACCGGTGATAGACTTTATATCCGGGGTTGTACACCGTTACGGCGTCCCCCACAGCATCATCACTGATAACGACACGAACTTTACGGCCGATGAGGTAAAACTCTGGTGCAAAAACATGGGCATCAAGCTCGATTATGCTTCCGTCTATCACCCACAAACTAGCGGCCAGGTCGAACGTGCAAATGGTCTTATCATGAGCGGTATCAAACCTAGATTAGTGCGGTCCCTTAAGGAATCTAATACGCACTGGGTAGAGGAGCTCGACTTCGTACTCTGGGGGCTGCGGACCACGCCGAATCACACCACCGGATACACACCATTCTTCATGGTGTATGGCACAGAGGCAGATTTGCCTTGCGACATAATTCATGACTCACCTCGAGTGCGCATGTACAAAGAAAGAGAAGCTGAGCTCGATCGGCAGGACAGTTTGGACTCCTTGGAGGAAGAGCGAGACGTGGCAAAAGCCCGTTCTGCATTCTATCAACAGCAGGCTCGAAGATACCAAAGCAGAGAAGTACGGGCCAAAAATTATAACATTGGCGAGTTAGTTCTACGCCTGCCGAACAAGAAAAACGACAAACTCAAGCCGAAATGGGAAGGTCCCTTCATAATTGACCAAGTCCTGACTGGTGGAGCGTACCGCCCGCGAGATGCATCGGATAACCGACTCGAGCCGAACCCATGGAACGCAGCCCGTCTCCGAAGATTCTATGCCTAGCGCCGGACTCTGTGTTCGTCTCCTTCCTTTGTCCATTTTTTATATGTACTTTATGTCTTACATTTCTCTCCTGCTCCTCTCTTTCTCTTATAGCCTTCAAAGGCTCATAAAGTGACGCGCTATCCGCGCTCATTAAACCTGGGGGCTTCTTTAAACAGAAGCTTATTTATACGGCCTTCATGCCCAACACATGTGTCACACTTCCGCATGTACCTTTTATTCACCATTATATGCATCGATATGACTTAAGTTTTGGCCAAGCTGGGTTGCCTGGCTCCTGTGCTTACCCCTACGTTCCTGATTGTTCGGCTAGGTGGTAAAGGGAGCACCTCTGTGATTGTTACTGCCGGGTCAGCCGGATATGTACCTCAGACTGGGTGAAGCCGAAAGCTAGCGTTCTTAAGGGAATATTCGGTCGGTGAACTAAAGATGATCTTTTTTATTTTATCTATACGCCCCCAGATGTTTTTCCTGCGCCTCTTTTCGCAGAATGGACATGCACTTTAGGGCATGCCTCCCAGGGAAAGGAACCCCTAACGGAACTATTCTCCCTGGAAGATGTTTCTTACTAACCATGTAATATAACATAACTAGTTGGGCACTTGTCTGTTCAAGCACTAATGACCCCTACACCTGGTCTCCATGCATACCCCAGTTCTTATATAACCGCGAGGGTATTCGGACACACTCCGGACCGTCAGGTCCCGAGGTTGAAGCGAAAAGGTCGGCCATGACAAACGATCTACAATCCGGCTAGAAGGCATTACACATGTCAATTATAATTACATAGTCAATTTGACTGATTGTATTCCTCTTCAATACCATCTAACAGGCTGTCTAGTTTACAGTCCTATTGGGAATACTTTGCGGCTAATTATACTTGGCCGTATACTAAGCTCACAGGGATCTCCTTCCCATCGGGCCCCACGGGTGCGACCTTGGCCATGTGGTTTGGGTTAGCCTTCGTGTACCGCGTCTTCACCATGGCCCAGGCCTCCCTGGCGCCTTGACGGTAGGCCGACATCTTCCACAATCGGAAGCACCGCCGCGCTCCCTTCAGCTTCTCTACAAGCTCTCCAAGGCCTTCGGGCATGGAGACGAATGGCCACAAGGCCTGGGCGACGCTTTGCATCACCTGCCGAACTCGCTCGTGCAGTTGTGAGAGCTCGGGAAGAAGGTCACCCGTAGAACCGGGCATTTCCTCTGCAGGACGACATGTTAGCATACCTACATACATTCCTCTGTTAGTCGACTTCCTCGCCAAACTCTTTTTTCAAAGTTCGTTTAAGCACTTACTATATATGCCGCGTCGAAGCCGCTGATTCTCCTTCACTGAGTCCAACAGCTGGGCACGAACATCATTCAGTTCAATGCCTAGCTTGGTGTTGGCATCTTGGAGATCGTTCTTCTCCTGCCTCACCTTTGTCAGCATGCTCTCACCAGCCTTCAGCTGGCATCGGAGTTGTTGCTCTTCCGGATTTAATCTGGCGCCATCTGCAATTTCATTTGTTAGATTTGCACCCACGCCGCACTTCGCAAAATACTTATCTTTCGAAGCGTATATTACCAGAGGGGGTCTCCTTGGGCTCCCCTGCCGCGGCTAGTGCGGCCTCAAGTTGGGCTTTGCACTCTTCCAGCTCCTGGGACAGCAGGGTATTCTTTTCTGTATGAACCTGCATAACAGATGATCCTTAAATCAGTTATTCTAACTGTTTCAAGTCTCGGGGGCTACTGGTATATATATATAATTACCAAAATTTTCTTACCCGTATGTCTTTTACATATTGCTCCATGGCTCTGGCTAGACCATTTTGAGCGGCATGGAGGTACGCATCTCCTGAATTGAAGGCATCCAATGCCTCTTGGGAGAAACAAGCGTCGCGAAGAACTGTCCGGTGACGCCTGTGGTTCATGGCACTCTCCACCTCGGAATTGGTGGCAGACAGCCTGTCCGCTTCCTCTGTCGGAGGAGCGTCCGGTGCGCGCCTCGTATTCGCCTCCGCCTCCGGACCAGGCTTTGGAGCCTGTCTGGTGGAGGCGCGATTGGCAGCCTATCCGGATATAGCCCAGCGAGGTCTCTTCGTCCTGAAGAGAGCACGAGCGTTAATATGCCTCGAAGGAATAACACCAGGGAATACGATGGCGTGCTATACCTTTGCGCCGGTGTCTCAGTCCGGACCGCACTTCCTTTCAGCCCGCGGGGCCTTGCCGCCCCTCGTTGGCTAGTCGCCGCAGGCTCGGCCTCCCGTCTCAGGGACCTCCCCTACAAAACACGGTTGTCATACGACAATCGAAAACACGCGAGGATAGATCCCTTTTCAAAGTGCTGGGACTTCGATCTTAGTTACCTGTGAGGCTCGGAGTAGCCCTGGGTAATCGGTCGTAATGGCCACCAAGGCGTTGTCCTTGCTCAATTGATGAAACACCCCATCAATCAGCTCCATAGATAAGTCCAGATCCTCTTGAGAGGCTGGGTCGAGGGACCATCCCGCGTCCTCGGGTTGTGGAGGAGGGCTATTTATTTCTTTAACAGCCTGGCGCAGTTCCTGCGTTGAAGTCATTAGACTGAATATTTAACAATGGGAATATAAAACGGATGGACAAGTAAAAGTGTCCACTTACCCAACTTGGGGGATTGTACATAGAAAATCCATCCTGTGGGTTGACGCGGAGAAATTCCTCCTCTTCTCCCTTGTACAAAGCGTACAAGGTCTTTATTAGAGCGGCAGCCGAATCCGGCCCCTTACGGCCGTGGCGGGTGGCGTCGTCCTCCCCGTTGAAGTCCCACATGGGGCAGCCTCTATACTTAAGCGGCTGCACCCCTCGCATGATGCATGCGGCCATGACCCCGATCATGGTCAGTCCGGAATGAGATAACAATCTTATCCGGCCCATCAGGTAAAGAACGTCCCTGTCACTTTCCCTCTGAGGGCTTCGTGGACGCCAGCTTAGGCGCTTCTTTAGGGGAGCACTGTCGAACTCAGGGAGGCCGATCCGGACAGGATCCGGCAGCGGGACGTCCTCTATATAAAACCATTCCGAAGGCCAATCCTCGGACGCCTTCTTTGGGGTTCTGGATAGATATCCGGTCCCGATGATGCGCCACACTTCGGGTCCGCCCACTTGATATATTGACCCCTTCTTAGAACGGGGCACGAGGTAGAATAGCCTTTTCCACAGCGCGAAATGAGCCTCGCAGCCCAAAAATGGCTCGCAAAGGGCTACGAAGCCCGCGATATGCAATATGGAGGCAGGCGTGAGGTTGTGCAGCTAGAGGCCATAGAACTCCAGGAGCCCCCGGAGAAACGGATGAATTGGAAATCTGAGCCCTCTTATTAAGTAAGGGACAAGGCATACCCACTCTCCTTTGGAGAGTTTGGGGGCGCTCTCCGCTTGCTCTCCGCCATTATAGGTGGCAAGTCCGGCTCGAACCGGGACCATATAGGCTGGGGGGAGAAATCCCTTGGCCTGGAGCGTCACTAGCTTGTTGTGTGGGATGGAGCACCTCTTCCAATCTCCAGGCTGAGGGCTGGAAGGGCGAGAGGAGGAGCCGCGGCAGCCGGCCATGATGGAATGGACCTCTATCAGATACGCTTTGATGAATACTCGTGGAGGGGAGAAGGTGTGGTTTGGATCTAAATACTCGTCCCCTTAAATAGACGGCTCATTCACACGGCTAGGGGTGTAAATATAAAAAAACACCCTGACTTTTCATATTCGTTTGACACGTGGAAAACGGCCATTATTGGGCGTAGAAGCCAAGGAGCACTACATTTACAAGAAATCGGACACTATTCAACAGGTACACGGAATTTGGAGAAGAACCCGCCTTGCAATGCCGAAGATAATCTGCGCGCCGGACTCGTCGTCATTGAAGCCTGGTTCAGGGGCTACTGAGGGAGTCCTGGATTAGGGGGTGTCCGGATGGCCGGACTATACCTTCGGCAGACTCCTGGACTATGAAGATACAAGATTGAAGACTTCGTCCCGTGTTCGGAAGGGACTTTCCTTGGCGTGGAAGGCAAGCATTAGCAATACGGATATGTAGATCTCCTACCATTGTAACCGACTCTATGTAACCCTAGCCCTCTCCGGTGTCTATATAAACCGGAGGGTTTTAGTCCATAGCAACAACAATCATACCATAGGCTAGCTTCTAGGGTTTAGCCTCTCTGATCTCGTGGTACATCTACTCTTGTACTACCCATATCATCAATATTAATCAAGCAGGATGTACGGTTTTACCTCTATCAAGAGGGCCCGAACCTGGGTAAAACATCGTGTCCCCTGCCTCCTGTTACCATCTGGCCTAGACGCACAGTTCGGGACCCCCTACCCGAGATCCGCCGGTTTTGACACCGACAAGTGTCATCCTGATGATAGTCATTGTCAATGAGGTGTACTAAAAACGAACCAAGTGAGTCAAGTTCTACCTCTGAGTATGGATTATCCAGGTCATCATCAATGTTCGGTTCAGAGGGTTTAGCGTTTTTCTTCTTGGCAGGTTTTTTAGTAACCTTGGTCTTGGGGCGAGGCGTCTCGGCCGGTTTGTCATGTGGTTTCTTCTTCCAGAACGGATCATCACCCTGTCAAAAATTGACAAAATTTTGAGGGAATATTTAAAAGGATCGGATTAAAGCACGAGTTATATGATTCTTACAGTTGGCTGTTTATTGGAGGCACAGAAGGGATTCAACCCTGTTTTGCTGTAGACAACCACCAATTCATCCAATATCTTCTTAACAGCTTCAGTAATTTCATTTTCTATTAGCTAAATGTAATATGTCATTGAGGATCTTTCAAGCCCCATGTGTACTCACACATTAAACCAGGGCGTTTGCTTAAAGGCAGAATGCTCCAGGCGATCCAGCAACGAACAAAATCGACGCCTGTGAAACCGTTTGCAACGAAGGCCCGAAGCTTTGAAAGCTGTGGTGCATACTTGGATCGTTCCTTGGCGCTAAGACGTTGGGGAAATGGATGTGTGTTGCTAAGACGATGAGACGATAACCCGGCAGAGGATTTTCATCAGTTGGAGATGTATCTCGGCAGTAAAACCAAGTCTGATTCCAGTCCTTGGGTGACTGTGATGCTTGGTGTGAGGGAAGCTGACGTATTTCCTTTCCTGAATTGCCATCCCGCCAAGTTTAGTATTGGGTTCGTCTGTAAATTCTGTACGGCGGTTCAAGTAGAAGAAATCCCTAAACAGTTCAACCATGGGCTCTTCTTGAAGATAAGCCTCACAAAATACTTGGAAATTGCAAATATTGGACACGGAGTTTGGTCCAATGTCTTGAGGATGGAGTTGGAAGCTAGCAAGCACATCTCAGTATTTTTTTGATCCGGGAGGGCTAAACCCTCGGCCCAGATGGTCAACAAACACAATCACTTCTCCGTCCTTAGGCTCAGGAGGATTTTCAGGGCCAGGGACCCTTCAGTGGATGGCCTCCCTTTTTGCTAAAGCGCCCATGTTGACTAAAGCGTTCAATTGTTCCTCGGTAACCCAGGACGGAACCCAATTACAGGAGTAAAATTGCTTGGCCATCTCAAGGAAAAGCTGAAGGGAAAGATTAAATGCTGGTTTATGATTTATGATTGACAAGTATAAAGCGTCGCAAGATCAAAGGAAAAGACGTTGAGGCATATACACATGTTAAACCGGAGTCTGACATTCGAAGGGTTACAACAATAAAAAAATCGGTGGTTTAAGAGGGGACTAATGGTACCTACCGGATTATCATTTTCTAAAAACTAAACCGCCTATGCTAGTAAGGTAAGTACAGATCTGAAATAACTAAGTGATGGAGAAACAATTTCCACAAATTGGTATTACAAATCTAGATCTATCATGTGTCAGAAAATGAAAAATTATTCAGGGTTCAATATTCTGGTACTTGAATAGTCGAAGGATTCAGATGGGATTTTCTACTTAAATAAGATGCATTAGTAGAAAGGAATGATACTGGCGATTTCTATGCGGAATAAGCATCAAAGTTTTGATCAAGAACTATCAGGCAGAGATGAACAAGCACGAACACCGACGAACTCCAATGAACACTGAAACCCTAATGACAGATCAAGGGTGGAAGGAAAGAGGACTTACCAATGTCACAAGAGCAGCGGAGAGGCGACGCGGTTCACTGGTTCGATCAGGATGATGCAGCGGCCGTTGTTGGGGTAGAACCGAAGGACGACGGTGGCGGCAAAGCTCGAGCGCTAGGTCGACGCAAGGAAGGGGATGATGCGAAGAGGCACGAGGGGGAAAGATGAAAATGACCCTCGACCTTATTTATAAGGCAAAGGGATAAGTGACAGGCGCAAAAATTGAGGAGCCCAAAAATTGGATATGTGACAGAGCTGTCACCTCGATTGTCGGAGGCTCATTAATGAAGGTGTGGTATATAAAATTTTTCATAACAGGTGATGCCATGGTGGTTTACTATAATCCTGGAAGATGATGCCATGGCGGATTACAAGATTTACGCGAAGGTATTGAAGGAGGAATTTTTCTTAAAGTGTTGAAGATTGACATGAACAGGTTCAAATCAATCTGGGGCCTAATGTTGGGGATATTACTACTGAGTATAAACCGGCCAGGAGGGGCCGGGTTATACCCATAACAAGTTATTCATATGGAAGCCCATGAAGACAAAGGGATATGACGCTTTATGGAGCAGATTTGACATAAAGGCCCAGGGCCCAACGGTGGATTAGGGCCCGTAGACATAAACCGTTGTCGGATTTCGGGTTTCGGCAAACCCTTGAGGTTCGAACACTGGGTTGCGCACAGAGATCTCTCCCCTACCGATCTATGTCCGATCCTCTCGTGCGAACTCAGATGAAAATGATGAACAACACAAGAGACACGAGGTTTATACTGGTTCGGGCCACCGTTGTGGTGTAATACCCTACTCCAGTGTGTGGTGTGGTGGATAGCGTGTGGGGCTGATGATGGACAGTACAAGGGAAGAACAGCCTCGCGAGAGGTGTTCTTGAGCTGGTGCGATGAACTGCTAGGGTGAGTTCTGTCGCCTCTCTTTCTCTCTGCTAGGGTTCTACCAGATTTCTCGATGTCTGTCTGCCCGTCCCCCTCTCCTTGTGGAGGCTAGCTCTATTTATAGAGGCCCTGGGCCTCTCCCCGAATAATTGAGCGGGAAGGGCACCAACACTTGGCCATTTTGAAGGGGAACATCTAGTACGAGTTATCCTGACCAAGTCTTCGGCTGCCAAAAGCACTGGTGATGACGCCGTCTTGGGCTCCACGGTGACCTCCGTCCTGCCGTCCGGCTGGTCTTGGTCTCGTTGCACCGGAATGGTAGCCTTTGCTTGATACCTTGGCATGTGCTTGCCCACTTTGCACCAAAGGGGAAACAAGGACCCTGCGCAGGCCGGCGCCCGCCTGGCCTTGATCGTCATGGCTTGCATCATGGGATCCTCGCGAGGTACCCTTGCATTAATCTCTCCGCATCCTCGCGAGCCTGCCTGATGAGGCCGCTCTTGAGGAAGCTTCCTATCATCCGCCCCGCGGGGGAAAGATGAAAATGACCCTCGACCTTATTTATAAGGCAAAGGGATAAGTGACAGGCGCAAAAATCGAGGAGCCCAAAAATTGGATATGTGACAGAGCTGTCACCTCGATTGTCGGAGGCTCATTAATGAAGGTGTGGTATATACAATTTTTCATAACAGGTGATGCCATGGTGGTTTACTATAATCCTGGAAGATGATGCCATGGCGGATTACAAGATTTACGCGAAGGTATTGAAGGAGGAATTTTTCTTAAAGTGTTGAAGATTGACATGAACAGGTTCAAATCAATCTGGGGCCTAATGTTGGGGATATTACTACTGAGTATAAACCGGCCAGGAGGGGCCGGGTTATACCCATAACAAGTTATTCATATGGAAGCCCATGAAGACAAAGGGATATGACGCTTTATGGAGCAGATTTGACATAAAGGCCCAGGGCCCAACGGTGGATTAGGGCCCGTAGACATAAACCGCTGTCGGATTTCGGGTTCTGGCAGACCCTTGAGGTTTGAACACTGGGTTGCGCGCAAAGATCTCTCCCCTACCGATCTACGTCCGATCCTCTCGTGTGAACTAAGATGAAAATGATGAACAACACAAGAGGCACGAGGTTTATACTGGTTCGGGCCACCGTTGTGGTGTAATACCCTACTCCAGTGTGTGGTGTGGTGGATAGCATGTGGGGCTGATGATGGACAGTACAAGGGAAGAACAGCCTCGCGAAAGGTGTTCTTGAGCTGGTGCGATGAACTGCTAGGGTGAGTTCTGTCGCCTCTCTTTCTCTCTGCTAGGGTTCTACCAGATTTCTCGATGTCTGTCTGCCCGTCCCCCTCTCCTTGTGGAGGCTAGCTCTATTTATAGAGGCCCTGGGCCTCTCCCCGAATAATTGAGCGGAAGGGCACCAACACTTGGCCATTTTGAAGGGGAACATCTAGTACGAGTTATCCTGACCAAGTCTTCGGCTGCCAAAAGCACTGGTGATGACGCCGTCTTGGGCTCCACGGTGACCTCCGTCCTGCCGTCCGGCTGGTCTGGGTCTCGTTGCACCGGAATGGTAACCTTTGCCTGATACCTTGGCATGTGCTTGCCCACTTTGCACCAAAGGGGAAACAAGGACCCTGCGCAGGCCGGCGCCCGCCTGGCCTTGATCGTCATGGCTTGCATCATGGGATCCTCGCGAGGTACCCTTGCATTAATCTCTCCGCCTCCTCGCGAGCCTACCTGATGAGGCCGCTCTTGAGGAAGTTTCCTATCATCCGCCCCGCGAGGCTTGGCCCCTCGCGAGGGTCTTGAGCTTGAGCTGATGAAGATGGGCCGCGCTGGGCCCCCACTTGAGCCACGCCGCAGGCCGCAGGCTGGCAAGTCTGGGGACCCCCGTTCCCAGAACACCGACAGTAGCCCCCGGGCCCAAGGCGCGCCCGGGCTTGGCCTGGCGGGGAAGCGAAGGGGTAAGCATGAAACGCCGCGGGCCCCAATAGCCTGCGGCCTCGGGTGCCACGTGGCGGTTGACTGGACGTGGGCTTATGCGCTTCCCACGACGCCTCGGCGACCGCACGACTTGACAAGTCCCCGCATGCAGAGAAACCGGTCATGATTACCTGCGATCCTGGTGCTCGGCGGTTGGCCTTCCCCGACTATAAGTACGGGGCTGCGTGAGCTTCCTCAGTTCACCCCTTTCTGCTACTCCTCCTCTTCTTCTTCCTCATCCTTGCTTCCTCTTGCACCAATGGCACCGATCCGCCAGTTCTCAGCTGAGGAGAAGGGAAAGGCCCACAGAGAGGGTCCTGACCCCCTCCCGCCGAAGAAGCGGCCAATCCTCTTTCGCCGGGACGAAGGCGCCTGGCAGGTGGTGTCGAGGCCGTGGTACGAGCGGCCGCCGCCTGGGTTTCCGCTGCCCTTGTACGCCCCCGTCGTAGGCCCCAGGGGGGAGGGCGCCGAGCAACACCGACCGTGTTGCCGTCGACACCGTCGAGTCACGGTGGTGCGCGTCGTCCCCCTGGAGTCCACGCGGAGCGCTCCTCTTGCAAGCTTGTGCTCCACGCTGACATGCCTCCGACTTCGTGGATCCGCCTTCCTCCCTCCTTCACCTTCGAGATGCCGCCGAGCGGGGCCCTGGAGCTCTGGCTGCAGCACGCCGACTGTGGCACCCCTGCAACCGGAGCAGAGGTCGCGGTCGTCGCTCTAGGCAAGGTCTTCATGACCCGGGGCTGGGTTGAGATTGCCCGGGTCTGTCGCGCGGATGGCGCCTTGGTGATCCATCTTGAATACGACGGCGCCTCCTTGATGTTCTTCAAGGTCTTTGATGCAGAAGGATGCCGGCTGGAATGCTGCCCTAAGGGAAGCGGCAGTGGTGACGAACTTGCGAGGACCAGCCCCGCCCATTGGTCCTCCTACAGCTCCTCAGGCAGCAACGGAGGGACTGAGGGCTTCCGCGGCTCCCCCGAACTCCTCGCGACCCCGAAGACGAGCGACGACAGCTACGAGCCTCCGAGCTCGCGCCGCGCTCGGAGTGGGGCAGCTGCGTCCAGCCGCTGACACCACTGATCTGGATGGGGTTGGCACCGTCACTGGGAAGCCCACTGTTGATGATGGCGTCGCTTTGGGGAGGTGCTAGCAAGTAGCGTCCCTTAGGGTTAGCACCTTTCGTTCCCTGCAAGGAATTAAAGCAACACCCCACGGGGGTATGTAAGGCGTCTGCCATGCCTTTTGTAAATACTATATCCTTAATATGAATTGGCATGAGGTGTCCGTTCTGTTCTGGCTAAGCTCCCCCTTTCTATCCTCACTAGGACTTGGCGCTCTACGCTGACAGGTCCTAGCCCCAGCCAAGCTTCAGCCGTCGCTGGTATGCCAGGTCACGATGCCGTGGTCAAGGCCAGGAGGTGAGCGGCCCGAGGTCCGGTAAGAGCCCCCGAGTCGCGATGCTCGGGAGGTCCCCTTTAGCGCTCAAGCAATCCTTGCTGGGCGAGAAAGGAAGGTAGCGTCGCCGTGACAGAGTTGCACTGGGCGAGGATTTAGTGCTGCGTTGGTCTAGCTCTTGCGAGGGTGCGACTTATCTTGTGCATCTGACGTAGTTCCTCGGAGAGGCGCCCGGCCCGAGAGGCGGTGGCCGAGGTGCTGCCGGGTGAGGCCCTCGCGAGCTTCTTCCCACTCCCCCGTACTTTCCTTAATGCTCTACGTCCTCGGGTCCTGGCCCTCGAGTGAGCTCAGCCGCCACTAGTATGACAGGTCGCGATGTCATGGGTCAAGGCCAGGGGGTGAGGGCTGGAGAGCGAGTAGGAGCCCATGAGTCGTGATGCTCAGGTACCCCCCCTTTGACGTGCAAGCGGTCCGTGCCGAAGAGTGGGAGAGAGAGCTCACGATGCCCCCAACGTTGCTCCTGGAGTAGGTCCTGCACACCAATCATGAGGAGATACAAGGCCTATCGTTACGGTCGCCGGCCAACCTATGGTCTCCGAGGGAGCGGTCAGGGCACTGAGGGCCTGGTGAGGTGGTGCCGTGTGGGGCTGCCGCGGCCAGAGCTCGACCACTCAGGTTTATCAACGCTGCAGGGACAGACCCGTGCGCACGCGCCATGCCAGAGCGAGCGGCTCTTCAGATAGGTGTCGATCGAGCAGGTGATTAGGTCAGGTATGTTAAGCACATAGGAAATCCAATTTCAAGCAAGCGCAGGTAAAAGCAACCGTCGCTGGGTCGGGCCCGTGCGGCGTGGGGATGATGCAGCCCGAGGGGCGCCCCCAACAAGGTAAATGAAGAGCATAACCAAAATGGATACATGCCGCGGGGACGGACCCACGCGGCCTGGGAATGGTGCAGCCCTGTGGGCGCTCCCAGCTGAAAGTAGAACTCTAAAAGATGTCACCTGGTGCTGTTGAAGATGAAGTGATGCTTAGGAAGTGCGAGATGCGCGGTGAAGACGTCGGCCCTCATGAGCCCCCAGGCCCAGGGGCCTCGGGAGGCTCCGGTGGCACGTGCAGGTCTTCGGGGACCATCGCCACCTCCGCCAGGACCGCGTGATGCCTGACCTCCTGAGCCTCCAGAATGCTCCTCAACAGGCGCTAATGTGCGGCGACCGCGCTCGGCAGGCAGAAGGGCATGCGAACGTAGCTGTGAGGTGGTTCCTCGCAGCGCCCTACGGCCGAAGGCCATAGGCGCTCCTGGGACGCAGCTCGGTTGAGCCCTGGTACATCGACGCAGACGCACAGTCCTCCATCCTCGCCTGGATGTGGGGCCTTGGCAGGTAGGCAGCGGCTGCCGCGCATGACTCTGGACTCTTGTAGCTCATGGGTGTTCCTTGTGATGAACTCCTGAGGGTTTGGTCTCCTTTGGCTTGTACCTTCCTGAGGGAAGCGTGCTTGAAAGCACCCCTCCAAGTGGTTCCCGAGCACCTCCCCCGCGACCTTGGCAAGGTCGGCGGCTCTCCAAGAGAGAGCCCCCGAGCCCTGCCTGAGGAGGGCACCGAGCGCGCCTTCCTATGCGCGAGAGGGTGGCGCTCCCTGATCGGGCACGAATCCTATGGCGATACCTCCGGAGGTGCCTGCCTCCTTGTGGCTCGGGCCAGGTGAGGCCTTCTTCTTCTTAAGGGTCGCCTCGGGAGGCCTCCTGCTCCCGTGATCTGGGTCTTCGATTGCTGCGGCTTGGAACGCACGCTCAAGCGAGCACACTGCGTCCCTTTCTTCACAGGGTACAGTGATGACTCCACCGCTTCCTGGCATCTTGAGGACATTGTAACCATGGTGAGTCACTGCCATAAACTTGGCTAGGGCTAGGTACCCGAGGATGGCGTTGTACAGTAGGCGGAATTGAGCGACGTCGAAGTCGATGAGCTCGGTGCGGTAGTTGTTGCGTTGCTCGAAGGTGACTGGAAGGCGAACCTGCCCAATTGGAACAGTGGAACCATCGGTGACTCCTGAGAAAGGCTTGGTCGACTGAAGCTGGTCGTACGACACTTGGAGATGGTCGAACGTCTCAATGGATAGGACGTTGAGTCTTGCCCCGCCATCGGTGAGGGTCCTGGTGACCTGCACGTTGCTGATGACTGGGGAGCAAAGCATCGGAAGGACTCCGGCCGTTGCCGCACACTTGAGCTGGTCTGCGGAACTGAACGTGATTGCGCACGTAGACCACCTGAGTGGGAGCGTGGCCTCAAGCTTGGGAAGGAATGCATTCACCTCGCGAGCAAACTGCTTGAAGATGCACTGTGAGGCTGGGGCCTGGGCGCCACCCAAGATGCAAGCAATTGCATGTGGCTCTTGGAAGCCCCTAGCCCCATCGTCTTGGTGTTGGTCTTCATTCCTCCTTGGTGGAGGCGGCAGAGGAGGGAGGCCTGCGTTGCCGTGGGGGCGGTCCTCACGAGGCTGGCCCCTCCAGCCTCCCTCGCGAGGCTGATCCTGCCAGCGGTCCTCGCGAGGGCGGTCACGCCATCCCTGGCGAAGGCCATGGTCTTCCCATTGTCTGCCGCCTCTTCCTCCTCCTCGGCCATAGCCCCTGTCGTTGCGCTCTGGGCGTCGGCCGATTCGCCCATCTCGCACGGCTCGGAGCTCTTGACATTCGTTGGTGTTGTGGGTGTGGACGTCGTGGTACACGTAGTACCGTCCGCCCTTGGATGACTCGGGCTGGTCCCTGCCTCGCTTGGTGTCCGGTTCCACTGCTAGCACGGCAGCCCCCTTGCGCTTCACGTCTTTGGCCTTGAGCTTCTTTTCTTCCGGGTCGGCTGCCGGGAGCTCGAGGAGGGAGAGACGCCCTTCCTGAGCCCTGGCGCACTTGGTCGCCAAGTTGAACAGCTCCTGGGATGTGCACAGGTCTTCATGGATTGCTAGCTCTTCCTTCATCTTGACGTCGCGCACACCGTCGAAGAAGGCTGAGATGATAGCTTCTTCAGTCACCTTGGGGATCTTGAGGCGAGCGTAGTTGAAGTGCTAGATGTACTTCTGCAGGGTTTCTCCCGGCTGTTGCTTGATGTGGCGCAGGTCGCTCACAGCCGGGGGCCGGTCGCGAGTGCCCTGGAAGTTGGCGATGAAGTGGGTGCGCATCTCGCTCCAGGAGGAGATCGTGCTGGGAGCTAGGTTCAGGAGCCAGGTGCGGGCGCCATCCTTGAGCACCATGGGGAACCAATTCGCCATGACCTTCTTGTCTCCGTTGGCAGCTACGATGCCCAGCTCGTAGAGCTGCAGGAACTCCGCGGGGTCTGCTGTGCCATCGTAGCAGGGAGGGAGGTCAGGCTTGAACTTGCCTACCATGTGACGCCGTGCAACTCGGGGGTGAAGGTGAGGCAGCCCACCGTGGCCACCGGCACCCTTTGCTGGTGCTGGACTTGTTCTTGCGGGTCACCACGCGCCGCCACTAGGAGCAGCGTGGGGTTTTGTCGTGGCGGCGCTGGGGCGCGATCTTGGCGTGCCGGTGCTGGGAGCGCGCGAGCACCTTCTCGGGGACGTGGGATCTCTTGGCAGCTCCCTTCTTGCTGCGCAGGCGCCGGATGTGGAGGGTCCCGCCCTGGTGCCGCGCGCCTTGGAGCCAAGGCACCTTCTTGGGGAGGAGGCGGCGGAGGTGCCTCCTGATCCTCGCCCCCTGCACGGGACAGAGGGAGAGGCAGCGAGAGGGACCGCAAGGGGGAGCCCCCTGCGGCACTGACGAGCTCGGTGATGCGGGCGAGCCAGTCCTCATAGAGGTCGTCGACGGGGCGATTGTGCAGGAGCTCCTGCGCCAAGAGCTGTGAGGCGTGCGCATCCATGGGTGCGCGACGGGAGTGGGACGACGAGCTAGCTGGAGTCAGCGACGGGGTGGCGGTGCGGCCATCCCACCGCACCGAAAGATGCTGAGACGAGGCCTGCCGCTCGTTCCCCGCCGGGCCGGTGGCGGTGTTGGCGGCGGGCGATGGGGAACGACGAGGGGGGCCACCGACGGGCGCCGTCTGGGCGAGGCGAGTGGCGCGAGCAGCCCGGCGCTCGGCGCGAGCCCGACGAGCGTCAGCCATGGACACGATGGAAGATCACACGCGAACAGCGGAAGAAAGATTCTGGCGCACCCCTACCTGGCGCGCCAAATGTCGGATTTCGGGTTCCGGCAGACCCTTGAGGTTCGAACACTGGGGTGAGCGCGGAGATCTCTCCCCTACCGATCTACGTCCGATCCTCTCGTGCGAACTAAGATGAAAATGATGAACAACACAAGAGACACGAGGTTTATACTGGTTCGGGCCACCATTGTGGTGTAATACCCTACTCCAGTGTGTGGTGTGGTGGATTGCCTCTGGGGCTGATGATGGACAATACAAAGGAAGAACAGCCTCGCGAGAGGTGTTCTTGAGCTGGTGCGATGAACTGCTAGGGTGAGTTCCGTCGCCTCTCTTTCTCTCTGCTAGGGTTCTACCAGATTTCTCGATGTATGTCTGCCCGTCCCCCTCTCCTTGTGGAGGCTAGCTCTATTTATAGAGGCCCTGGGCCTCTCCCCGAATAATTGAGCAGGAAGGGCGCCAACACTTGGCCATTTTGAAGGGGAACATCTAGTACGAGTTATCCTGACCAAAGGTGGTCTTCTGCTGCGAAAAGCACTGGTGATGATGCCGTCTTGGGCTCCACGGTGACCTCCGTCCTGTCGTCCGGCGGTCTTGGTCTCGTTGCACCCGAATGGTAACCTTTGCCTGATACCTTGGCTTGTGCTTGCCCCTTCGCACCAAAGGGGAAAACAAGGACCCTGCGCAGGTCGACGCCCGCCTGGCCTTGATCGTCATGGCTTGTGTCATGGGATCCTCGCGAGGTACCCTTGCATTGATCTCTCCGCCTCCTCGCGAGCCTGCCTGATGAGGCCGCTGTTGAGGAAGCTTCCTGTCGTCCGCTCGCGAGGCTTGGCCCCTCGCGAGGGTCTTGAGCTTGAGCTGATGAAGATGGGCCACGCTGGGCCCCCACTTGAGCCACGCCGCAGGCAGGCAAGTCTGGGGACCCCCATTCCCAGAACGCCGACAACCGCCATATGATATGTAACTTGTATTGCAAGATAGGAACGGGTAGAAACCAAGCCGGACACGTTTATGAGCCGGCCGGGATTGTTTGAACCGTCAGGCGTCAACTTGTGTATATAAAGGGACGACCCGGCGGCGGTTTAGGGACAGACAACAACCACTCGAGAGCCAGGAAAAGCGGATTCGCTCCCTTGTCATCGAAACCCTAGCAATTCCATCACAACTGGAGTAGGCTTTTACCTTCACCATAAGGGGCCGAACCAGTATAATTCCTTGCGTCCCTTGTTCCGCTTTAACCCCTCTAAGATACTACATTGTGATGGCTCCACGACTAAGTCCTTACGCTAGGACATCTGCCATGACAAACCCACAATAGATGGGGTTCACCACATCCATTGGTGCCTCTCCGATGATGCGTGAGTAGTTCTTTGTAGACCTTCAGGTCCGTAGTTAGTAGCTATATGGCTTCATCTCTCTCTCTTGATTCTCAATACAATGGTCTCTTGGAGATCCATATGATGTAACTCTTTTGCGGTGTGTTTGTTGGGATCAATGAACTTGGAATTTATGATCAGATCTATCTTTTTATGTCCATGAAAGTATTTGAGTTTCTTTGATCTCTTTTATGCATGATTTCTTATAGCCTCATATTTCTTCTCCGATATTTGGGTTTTGTTTGGCCAACTTGATCTATTTATCTTGCAATGGGAGGAGGTGCTTTGTAGTGGGTTCGATCTTACGGTGCTTGATCCCAGTGACAGAAGGGGAACCGACACGTATGTATCATTGCTACTAAGGATAAAACGATGTGGTCTATCTCCACATAGATAGATCTTGTCTACATCATGTCATCATTCTTATTGCATTACTCCGTTTCTCCATGAACTTAATACACTAGATGCATGTTGGATAGCAGTCGATGTGTGGAGTAATAGTAGTAGATGCAGGCAGGAGTCGGTCTACTAATCTTAGATGTGATGCCTATATAATGATCATCGCCTGGATATCGTCATGAGTATTTGAAGTTCTATCAACTGCCCAATAGTAAATTTTTCACCCATTGTTTGCTATTTTTCTCGAGAGAAACCGCTAGTGAAATCTACGCCCCCCGGGTCTCTTTCTCATATTATTTGCTTTCGCGATCTACTTTTATTTGCTTTTATTTTCACATCGATTAATCCAAAAACCCAAAAATACTTTGCTACACTTTATTTTATTTGCGATCTATTTATTCAATCTATTACAACTTTCTCCCGTCATGCACCAATTTCTGGCATCATTACCCGAAAGGGATTGACAACCCCTTTAACACGCCGGGTTGCGAGGATTTGTTATCTGTGTGTAGGGGCTGTTTACGTTGTGTTGCTTGGTTCTCCTACTGGTTCGATAACCTTGGTTTCATATCTGAGGGAAATACCTACCGCTGTTGTGCTCTATCATCCCTTTCTCTTTGGGGTAATACCGACGTAGCTTCAAGCGACATCAGTGCATACTTAGGGAGAACACTTATACCTTCAAATTTTGTGAGGGATCATCTTATAATGCTACAGCCGTACTAAGAAAAACTAGATGATGCCCCGCGCGTTGCTGCGAAATTGGTTGCAATATATTTCAGTGAAATTTGATTGTGTGTAATATATAAATTTTTAGATTAACAACACATGAACCAAAATTAAAAATACATACGACTTATTATATTTTATGAAATATTTATACAATATAAGTTCACAATAGAATGATAATTATTTTCCCTTGTATGGTTGCATGTGGTGGTGGGTTTTATCATGCATGGTTGTATGTTAAGGTGGGCCTTATCTCATTTATAATTGTCTGATGATGTGGCATACTTGCATGTTAAGATAAATAGGTTAGTGGGGATCAATCTCTTAGGTATATAGGATAAGATGCATAAAAGATAAACATCACATGCAATCAAAATATGTGACCTGATATGGCCATCATCATCTTGTGCCTTTGATCTCCATCTCCAAAGCATCGTCATGATCTCCATCGTCACCGGCTTGACACCTTGATCTCCGTCGTAGCGTCGTTGTCGTCTCACCAACTATTGCGTCTACAACTATCGCTACCGTGTACTGATAAAGTAAAGCAATCACATGGCGATTGCATTTCATACAATAAAGCGACAACCATAAGGCTCCTGCCAGTTGCCGGTAAGTTCTACAAAACATGATCATCTCATACAATAACTTATATCACATCATGTCTTGACCATATCACACCACAACATGCCCTGCAAAAACAAGTTAGACATCCTCTACTTTGTTGCTACAAGTTTTACGTGGCTGCTACGGGCTTCAAGAAAGAACCGTTCTTACCTACGAATCAAAATCACAATGATTTTTCATCAAGTGTGCTGTTTTAACCTTCAACAAGGACCTGCCGTAGTCAAACTCGATTCAACTAAAGTTGGAGAAACAGACACCCGCTAGCCACCTATGTGTGAAGCACGTCGGTAGAACTAGTCTCATGAACGCGGCCAGGTATTGTCGGTCCTGGCCGATTCATCCAACAATACCGTTGAATCAAAGTGAGACGTTGGTGGTAAGCAGTATGACGATTATCGCCCACAACTCTTTGTGTTCTACTCGTGCATATCATCTACGCATAGACCTGGCTCCGATGCCACTGCTGGGGAACGTAGCATACAATTTTAAAAAAATTCCTACGCTCATGCGAAATCTATCTAGGAGATGCATAGCAACGAGACGGGGAGAGTGTGTCTACGTACCCTCGTAGACCGAAAGCAGAAGCATTAGGTTAACGCAGTTGATGTATTCGAACGTCTTCACGATCCAACCGATCCAAATACCGAACATACGACACCTATGTGTTTATCACACGTTCAACTCGATGACGTCCCTCGAGCTCTTGATCTAGTAGAGGGTCGAGGGAGAGTTTCGACAGCACGATGGCGTGTTGACGGTGATGGTGATGTGATCTACGCAGGGCTTCGCCTAAGCACTAGGACGCTATGACCGGAGGAGTAAACTATGGAGAGGGGCACCGCACACGGCTAAGAAACAACTGTTGTGCCTTTGGGGTGCCCCCTGCCCACGTATATAAAGGAGGGGGTAGGAGGAGGTCGCCCCAAGGGGGGCCGCGCCAAGAGGGGGGGAGTCCTACTAGGACTCCATTCCTAGTAGGATTTGCCCCCCTTTCATTCCAATGGAGATGGGGAAAGTGGAAAGGAGGGAGAAGGAGAAGGAAAGAGGGGGGCGCGCCCCCTCCCCTTGTCCAATTCGGATTGGGTAAGGGGGCACACGCCACCTCCCGTGGCCTACCTCCTCTCCTCCACAACGGCCCATTAGGCCCATTGACTTTACCGCGGGGTTCCGGTAGCCTCCCGGTACTACAAAAAATCCCCGAACCTTATCGGAACCATTCTGGTGTCCGCATATAACCTTCCAATATATCAATCTTTACCTCTCGACCAGTTCGATACTCCTCGTCATGTCTATGATCTCATCTGGGACCCCGAACAAACTTTGGTCACCAAAACACATAACTCATAATACAAATTGTCATTGAATGTTAAGCATGCGGACCCTACGGGTTCGAGAACTATGTAGACATGACCGAGGCACATCTCCGGTTAATAACCAATAGCGGAACCTGGATGCTCATATTGGCTCCTACATATTCTATTAAGATCTTTATCGGTCAAACCGCATAACAACATACGTTATTCCCTTTGTCATCGGTATGTTACTTGCCCAAGATTCGATCGTCGGTATCCTTATACCTAGTTCAATCTCGTTACCGGCAAGTCTCTTTACTCGTTCTATAATGCATCATCCCGCAACTAACTTATTAGTCACATTGCTTGCAAGGCTTATAGTGATGTGCATTACCGAGAGGGCCCAGAGATACCTCTCTGATACACAGAGTGACAAATTCTAATCTTGATATATGCCAAGTCAACAAACACCTTCGGAGACACCTGTAGAGCATCTTTATAATCACCCAGTTACGTTGTGACATTTCATAGAACATAAGGTGTTCCTCCGGTATTCGGGAGTTGCATAATCTCATAGTTAGGGGAACATGTATAAGTCATGAAGAAAGCAATAGCAATAAAACTAAACGATCATTATGCTAAGCTAACGGATGGGCCTTGTACATCACATCATTCTCTAATGATGTGATCCCGTTCATCAAATGACAACACATGTCTATGGTCAGGAAACTTAACCATCTTTGATTAACGAGCTAGTCAAGTAGAGGCATACTAGGGACACTCTGTTTGTCTATGTATTCACACATGTACTAAGTTTCCGGTTAATACAATTCTAGCATGAATAATAAACATTTATCGTGATAAAAGGAAATATAAATAACAACTTTATTATTGCTTCTAGGGCATATTTCCTTCATTGTTAACCATCAACACTTGATGCTCCTTCTTGATTTCTACCTCCGCGGCCTTTAGCATTGCGAAGAGCTCGGGAATTGTCTTTTCCATCCCTTGCATATTATTGTTCATCGCGAAGCCTTTATAGCTTGGTGGCAGTGACTGAAGAACTCTGTCAATGACACTATCATCAGGAAGATTAACTCCGAGCTGAGTCAAGTGGTTATGGTACCCAGACATTCTGAGTATGTGTTCACTTACAGAACTATTCTCCTCCATCTTGCAGCTATGGAACTTGTTGGAGACTTCATATCTCTCAACTCGGGCATTTGCTTGAAATATTAACTTCAACTCTTGGAACATCTCATATGCTCTATGACATTCAAAACGTCTTTGAAGTCCCGATTCTAAGCTGAAAAGCATGGCACACTGAACTATCGAGTAGTCATCAGC
Source organism: Triticum aestivum (assembly GCF_018294505.1). NCBI lineage: Eukaryota > Viridiplantae > Streptophyta > Magnoliopsida > Poales > Poaceae > Triticum > Triticum aestivum. The sequence continues at coordinate 486,633,649 of NC_057800.1, forward strand.
TTTAATTTGCCAGACGTTCATAACGTTCGGAGTTGCTCCTGCAACGGGTCTTGTGCCTAGCAGTGCTTCCAGGACGTAATTCTTCCGTGCAGCAATGAGGATAATGCTCAAGTTACGGACCCAGTCCATGTAGTTGCTACCATCATCTTTCAACTTAGCTTTCTCTAGGAACGCATTAAAATTCAAGGGAACAGTAGCATGGGCCATTGATCTACAACAACATAGATATGCAAAAACTATCAGGACTAAGTTCATGATAAATTAAAGTTCAATTAATCATATTACTTAAGAACTCCCACTAAAATAGACATCACTATAGTCATCTAAATGATCACGTGATCCATATCAACTAAACCATGTTCGATCATCACGTGAGATGGAGTAGTTTTCAATGGTGAACATCTCTATGTTGATCATATCTACTATATGATACACTTTCGACCTTTCGGTCTCAGTGTTCCCAGTCTATATCTGCATATGCTAGGCTCGTCAAGTTTAACCTGAGTATTCTGCATGTGCAAAACTTTCTTGCACCCATTATACATGAACGTAGAGCTTATCTCACCCGATCATCACGTGGTGTCTCGGCATGACTAACTTTAGCAACGGTACATACTCAGGGACAACACTTATACCTTGAAATTTAGCGAGGGGTCATCTTATAATGCTACCGCCGTACTAAGCAAAATAAGATGCATAAAAGATAAACATCACATGCAATCAAAATATGTGACATGATATGGCCATCATCATCTTGTGCCTTTGATCTCCATCTCCAAAGCATCGTCATGATCTCCATCATCACCGGCTTGACACCTCGATCTCCATCGTAGCGTCGTTGTTGTCTCGCCAACTATTGCTTCTACAACTATCGCTACCGCATAGTGATAAAGTAAAGCAATTACACGGCAATTGCATTTCATACAATAAAGCGACAACCATAAGGCTCCTGCCAGTTGCCGATAACATTTACAAAACATGATCATCTAATACAATAACTTATATCACATCATGTCTTGACCATATCACATCACAACATGCCCTGCAAAAACAAGTTAGACATCCTCTACTTTGTTGTTGCAAGTTTTACATGGCTGCTACGGGCTTCTAGCAAGAACCGTTCTTACCTACGCATCAAAACCACAATGATTTTTCGTCAAGTGTGCTGTTTTAACCTTCAACAAGGACCGGTCTTAGTCAAATTTGATTCAACTAAAGTTGGAGAAACAGACACCCGCCAGCCACCTATATGCAAGCCAAGTTGCATGTCTGTTGATGGAACCGGTCTCATGAACGTGGTCATGTAAGGTTGGTCCGGGCTGCTTCATCCAACAATACCACCGAATCAAAATAAGATGTTTGTGGTAAGCAGTATGACTATTATTGCCCACAACTCTTTGTGTTCTACTCGTGCATATCATCTACGCATAGACCTGGCTCAGATGCCACTGTTGGGGAATGTAGCATGCAATTTCAAAAAACATCCTACGATCATGCAAGATCTATCTAGGAGATTCATAGCAACAAGAGGGGGAGAGTGTGTCCACGTACCCTCGTAGACCGAAAGCAGAAGCGTTAGGTTAACGCGGTTGATGTAGTCGAACATCTTCATGATCCAACCGATCTAGTACCGAATGTACGACTCCTCTGAGTTCAGCACACATTCAGCTCGATGACGTCCCTCGAACTCTTGATCCAGCAGAGGTTCGAGGGAGAGTTCCATCAGCACGACGGCGTGGTGACGGTGATGGTGATGTGATCCGCGCAGGGCTTCGCCTAAGCACTATGACGCTATGACCCGAGGAGTAAACTGTGGAGGAGGGCACCGCACACGGCTAAGAGAATAACTGTTGTGGTTTGGGGTGCCCCCTGCCACCGTATATAAAGGAGGGGAGGAGGAGGACGACCACCAAGGGGCGCGCCAAGGGGGGGAGTCCTACTAATACTCCACTCCTAGTAGGATTCGCCCCCCCCCTTTTCCTTTCTCATAGGAGGGGAAAAGGGAAGGAAAGGGAGAGGGAGAGAGGAAAGGGGGCCGCGCCCCCTCCCCCTTGTCCAATTCGGACTCCCTAGAGGTTCCACCCTGCGGGTTCCCCTTTGTTTCTCCCCTATGGACCATGAAGGCCCATTACTTCCCCGAGGGGTTCTGATAATCCCTCGGTACTCCGATAAATATCTGAAACATCCCGAAACCATTTCAGTGTCCAAATACTATCGTCCAATGTATCAATCTTTACCTCTCGAGCATTTTGAGACTTCTCGTCAAGTCTGTGATCTCATCCGGGACTTCAAACAATCTTCGGTCACCAAAACACATTCATAATACAAATCGTCATCGAACGTTAAGCGTGCGGACCCTACGGGGTCGAGAACTATGTAGACATGATCGAGACACATCTCCGATCAATAACCAACAGCGGAACCTGGATGCTCATATTGGTTCCTACATATTGTACGAAGATCTTTATCGGCCAAACCGCAATAACAACATATGATATTCCCTTTGTCATCGGTATGTTACTTGCCCGAGATTTGATCGTCGGTATCCACATACCTAGTTCAATCTCATTACCAACAAGTCTCTTTACTCGTTCCATAATGCATCATCTCGCAACTAACTCATTAGTCACATTGCTTATAAGGCTTATAGTGATGTGCATTACCGAGAGGGCCTAGAGATACCTCTCCGATACTTGGAGTGACAAATCCTAATCTTGATCTATGCCAACCCAACAAACACCTTCGGAGACACCTGTCGAGCATCTTTATAATCACCCAGTTACGTTGTGACGTTTGATAGCACACAAGGTGTTCCTCCGGTATTCGGGAGTTGCATAATCTCATAGTGAGAGGAATATGTATAAGTCATGAAGAAAGCAATAGCAATAAAACTAAACGATCATTATGCTAAGCTAACGGATGGGTCTTGTCCATCACATCATTCTCTCATTATGTGATCCCGTTCATCAAGTGACAACACATGTCTATGGTCAGGAAACTTTAACAATCTTTGATTAATGAGCTAGTCAAGTAGAGGCATACTAGGGACACTCTGTTTTTTCTATGTATTCACACATGTAATAAGTTTCTGGTTAATACAATTCTAGCATGAATAATAAACATTTATCATGATATAAGGAAATATAAATAACAACTTTATTATTGCCTCTAGGGCATATTTCCTTCAATAACGTATGTTATCATTACGGTACGACCGATAAAGATCTTCATAGAATATGTGGGAACCAATATGAGCATCTAGGTTCCGCTGTTGGTTATTCACCAGAGAGGTGTCTCGGTCATGTCTACATAGTTCTCGAACCCATAGGGCCGCACGCTTAACATTCGATGACGATTTTGTATTATATGAGTTACGTGATTTGGTGACCGAATGTTGTTCGGAGTTCTGGATGAGATCATGGATATGACGAGGAGTCTCGAAATGGTCGAGAGGTAAATATTCATATATAGGGCAATGATATTCGGACACCGGAAGTGTTTCGGGGTGTACCGAGTACATACCGGAGTACCGGGGGGTTACCGGAACCCCACGGGGGTTTAATGGGCCTTATGGGCCATAGGAGGGGAGCATAGCAGCCCTCAAGGGCTGGAGCCCCCCACCTAAGGAAGGAGGCCGAATAGGAGAAGTGGGAGGGGTTCGGCCCCCCTTTCCTTCCTTCCCCCTCTCTTCCCTTTTCCCCCTTTCGGTATTAAGGAAAGGGGGGCCGAATTGCACTAGGGGACCAAGTAGGATTCCTCCTACTTGGGGCGCCCCATGGCAGCTCCCCTTCCCCTCCCACCTATATATACGTGGGTAGGGGTGATGACCCACAAGTATATGGGATCAATTGTAGCTCTTTTCGATAAGTAAGAGTGTCGAACCCAATGAAGAGCAGAAGGAAATGACAAGTAGTTTTCAGTAAGGTAGTGTCTGCAAGTGCTGAAATTGTAAGTTGCGAGTAGTTTGATAGCAAGATAGTTTGTAACGAGCAAGTAACGATAATAGTAACGTATGCAGCAAGGTAGCCCAATCCTTTTAAGGCAAAGGACAGGCCAAAACAGTCTCTTATAATAACCAAAGAGTTCTTGAGGGTACACGGGAATTTCATCTAGTCACTCATCATATTGGTTTGATTTGTGTTCGCTACTTTGATAATCTGATATGTGGTTGGACAGGTGCTTAGGTCTTGTTCTTACTTGAACAAACCTCCTACTTATGATTAACTGTCAGCATTCTGGGAACGGGGGTCCCCAGACTTGCCTGCCTGCGGCCTGCGGCATGGCTCAAAGGGGGGGCCCAGCACGGCCCATCTTCATCAACACAGACCCAAGACCGTCGCGAGGGGCCAAGCCTCGTGGGGCGGACGACACGGAGCTTCCTCAGGCACGGCCTCATTAGGTTGGCTCGTGAGGAGGCAGAGAGATCAAGGCGGGGTACCTCACGAGGAGCCCGTGACGCAAGCCATGACGACCAAGGGTGCCAGGCGGGCGCCAGCCCGTGCAGTTTCCTCCTTTCCTCTTTGGTGCAAAGGGAGCAAGCGCAGGCGAGAGCATCAAGCAAAGGCACCTGTTTCGGTGCAACGAGACCAAGACCAGTCCAACGGCAGGGAGAAAATCATTGTGGAGCCCAAGCCAGCGTCACCACTAGAGCCTTTGGCAGGTGAGGACCAACTTTAGTCAGGATAAGTGTACTAGATGTTCCCCTTTAAAATGGCCAATTGTTGGCGCCCTTCCCGCTCAATATTTGGGAAGAGGCCCAGGGCCTTTGCCTATAAATAGGACTAGCCACCCACAGGGTAGAGGGGATCACAATCAAGAAGGGGATCGCAATCAAGAAGGGGATCGCAATCAAGAAGGGAGAATCTAGAAGCCAAGAGAGAAACTAGCTAGGATCGGATCGAGTAGCATCACAGAGAGAGAGAGAGAAGGGCGACTGAACTCCTCCTAGAAGTTCATCCCCCCAGCCAAGAACAGACCCTCGCGAGGCTGTTCTTCCTTGTATTGCTCATCATCATCAGCCCAAGAGGCAATCCACCACACCACACATTGGAGTAGCGTATTACACCACAACGGTGGCCCGAACCAGTATAAACCCTGTGTCTCTTGTGCTGTTCTTCCCATAGCTTAGATCTTAGCGAGGCAGAGGGGTGCAGGTAGGTAGAAGGCAACATCTCCGTGCGCACCCCAGTGTTCGAACCTCAAGGGTCTGCCGGAACCCGAAATCCAACATTTGGCGCGCCAGGTAGGGGTGCGCCGGAATTCATCTTCCACCACCCCGTTCTCCTCCGACCATCGCGTTCATGTCTGACGCTCGTCGGGCCCGCGCCGAGCGCCGGGCCGCTCTCGCTTCCCACGTCGCCCAGACGGCTCCTGTCGGCGGGCGTCCTCGGCGTTCCCCGTCACCTACCGTCAACGCCGCCACCGGCCCGGCGGGGAACGAGCAGCAAGCGTCGTCTCAGCATCCGTCTGTGCGGCAAGACGGCCGCACCGCTACTCCCTCGCTCACCCTAGCTGGTTCTTCATCCCGCGCGCTCCGCGCACCCATGGAGGCTCGAGCTGCGCTCATCGCGGCAAACGAGCTCCTGCGCTACCGTCCTGTCGATGACGTCTACGAAGAATGGCTCGACCGCGTCGCCGAGCTTGTCCGCGCCGCAGGGGGCTCTCCTGTGCCGTCCGTTCCACTGCACCGCACCCCGCCCCGCGCGGGCGACGAAGCTCCGGGGGCGCCCAGCCGCCTCCTCCTCAATAAGGCGCCATGGCCCCAAGGCGCGGGGCCCTTGGGCGGAACCCGCTCCGTCAGGTGCCAGCACGGCAAGAGCAGAGCTGCCAAGAAGTCCCTCGCCCGCAAGAAGCTGCCCGGGCGCTCCCTGCTCCAGCACGTCATGACCATGCTCCTGCTCCCGCACGTCAAGACCCCGCGCTGCTCCCAGCTGCAGCGCGTGGGGACATGCAAGACCAAGATCTCCGCCACTCAAGGCCTCCCGTGGCCACAGCAGGCTGCCGTGCCTTCACCACCGAGCTACGCAGCGTCGCGTGGCCCGGCAAGTTCAAGCCAGACCTGCCTCCCCGTTATGATGGCACGGCCGACCCTGCGGAGTTCCTCCAGCTCTATGAGCTGGGCATCGAAGCTGCCAACGGAGACGATAAGGTCATGGCGAACTGGTTTCCCATGGCGCTCAAGGACGGGGCCCGCACCTGGCTCCTGAACCTGGCTCCAGGCACGATCTCCTCCTGGGATGAGATGCGCACCCGCTTCGTCGCCAACCTCCAAGGTACTCGCGATCGGCCACCCGCCGTGAGCGACATGCACCACATCAAGCAACAACCCAAAGAGACCCTGCAGAAGTACATCCAGCGCTTCAACAACGCACGCCTCAAGATTCCCAAGGTGACCGAGGAGGCCATCATCTCAGCCTTCTCCGACGGCGTGCGTGATGTCAAGATGAAGGAGGAGCTGGCGATGCATGAAGACTTGTGCACTTCCTTGGAGTTGTTCAACTTGGCAACCAAGTGCACCAGGGCTGAGGAAGGGCGTCTCTCCCTCCTCGAGCTGCCTGCCGCGGACCCAGAAGAGAAGAAGCCCAAGGCCAAGGATGTGAAGCGCAAGGGGGCTGCCGTGCTCGCGGCAGAACCAGACACCAAGCGGGGCAGAGATCAGCCCGAATCTTCTAAGGGCAGTCGGTACTGTGTGTACCACGACCTCCACACCCACAACACCAACGAATGTCAAGAGCTCCGAGCCGTGCGAGAAGGAAGGATCAGTCGTCGCCCCGACCACCGTGACCGGGGCTATGGTCGAGGAGGAGGGAGGAACGTAGGACGCTGGGAAGACCGTTGCCCGCGCCAAGGGTGGCGCGATCGACCTCGCGAGGATCGCTGGCAAGACCCGCCTCGCGAGGGAGACTGGAGGGATCAGCCTCACAAGGATTGCCCGCAAGGCAACACAGGCCTCCCTCCGCTGCCGCCGCAGCTAAGGAGAAACGAGGACCGCCATCAGGACGAGGGGGCTGGGGGCTTCCAGGAGCCGCGCGCGATTGCCTGCATCCTGGGCGGGGCTCAAGCCCCAGCCTCTCAATGCATCTTCAAGCAGTTCGCCCGCGAAGTGAATGCATTCCTCCCCAAGCTCGAAGCCACGCGCCCTCTCAGGTGGTCGGCGTGCGCCATCACGTTCAGCTCAGCAGATTAGCTCAAGTGTGCGGCCACAGCCGGAGTCCTCCCGATGCTTCGTTCCCCAATCATCAGCAACGTGGTGGTCACCAGGACCCTCATCGATGGCGGGGCAGGGCTCAACGTCCTGTCCGTGGAAACATTCAACAATCTCCAAGTGCCCTACAACTGGCTTCAGCCAACCAAGCCTTTCTCCGGAGTCACCGACGGCTCCACGGTCCCGATTGGGCAGGTCCGCCTCCCTGTCACCTTCGGGGCACGCGACAACTACCGCACCGAGCTCATCGACTTCGACGTCGCTCACATTCGCCTGCCGTACAACGCCATCCTTGGGTACCCAGCGCTGGCCAAGTTCATGGTCGTAACTCAGCACGGCTACAACGTCCTCAAGATGCCAGGAAGTGGCGGAGTCATCACGGTGCCCTGGGAAGAGAAGGACGCGGTGTGTTCCCTGGAACGAGCCTTTGAGGCCGCATCACTGGAAGACCCGGATCACGGAAGCAGGAGGCTTCCCAAGACTGCCCCCAAGAAGAAGAAGACATCGTCCGGCCCGGCCCCTCAGGAGGCAGGCCCCTCAGGGCCCGCGCCTGACTAGGGGGAACCTCCTTCCATCGCATAGGAAAGCGCGCCTGGCGCCCTCCTCAGGCAGGGCTCGGGGGCTCTCCCCTGGAGGGCCACCGACCTGGCTAAGGTCACGAGGGAGGCACTTGGGCACCACATGGAGGCGTGTTTCGAAGCACGTTTCCCTCAAGAAGGAGTAAGGCAAGGAGAGCCAGACCCTCAGGAGTTCATCAGCAAGGCCATTCAGGAGCTATAGGAGTCAAGAATCATGAAAGGCAGCCGCCGCCTACCAGCTGTGGCTCCCCATCCAGGCGAGGATGGTGGGCTGCGCGTCTGCATCGACATACCAGGGCTCAATCGAGTCGCCTCTCTGGAGCACCTCTGGCCCTCGTGAGTGGGGTGCTGTGATGATCCACCCCACAGCTACATTCGCATGCCTTACGGCTTGCCGAACGCGGCTGCCACGTACCAGCGCCTCATGAGGGGCATCATGAAGGCTCAAGAGGCCAGGCGTTCCGCAGCCCTGGCGGAGATGGAGATGGTCCGCGAGGAGCCACCAGCGCCTCCGGAGCCTCCCGAGGCCCCTGGGCCTGGGGGCTCGTGAGGATCGGCTTCCGCAGCCCACCGAGTCTGCTACGCCAACACTCCTTCGTCCTCAACATCATCAGGTGACATCTTTCAAGTTTTATTTCCAGCTAGGAGCGCCCCCCAGGGCTGCATTATTCCCAGGCCGCGTGGGTCCGTCCCTGCGGCATGTATCCCTTCTATTTCATGTTGTTAGCTTACTTTGTTGGGGGCGCCCCTTGGGCTGCATCATCCCCAAGTCGCTCGGGCCAGACCCAGCGGCATGTATCCCTTTTGCGTTTATTTCTGGCTATGCGTTTGACCCACCATGCTTGATTATTTGATGCCGGTCCATGGCACCTCTTCTTCTCCATGCCGATCACTTGCACGTTAAAGGGGGGGTACCTGAGCATCGCGACTCAGGGCTCTTACTGGCTCTCCAGCCCTCACCTTCTAGCCTTGTCCACGGCATCGTGACCTGGCATACCAGCGACGGCTGAGACCAGCTCGAGGGTCGGGACCCGAGGACGTAGAGTGTCGGCATCTAACCAAATTTTCTGGGACACATCACAAGATAAGGCCCAGTGCCAGGCGCAACCCGCCTAGAGGTAGGGCCCCGTGAGTCCCGCATTGGCTCACGGGTGCCCATATACACCTCGCCAGGCCCTACCGTGCCAGCCACGTGTCAGGGCGGGACTGTACACGCCCCGGGGGCTCCTCCCGGAGGGGAGCCCCCTCCCACGTACCAGTGGAAGCACCATGCTCCGCGCTGGCTGACGACACTACCGAGGAGCGGCTATGCCCGTACACATACGGAAGCGCTATGCTCCGCGCTGGTGATAAACAACTGAGGGTGGCCCCCGGGCCGCATCAACCTCAGGGAGCCTAGAGCTTAGTGTCTAGCCTCATCGTAATGCCTCCCCTCGGGAGTGCCGCGCGAGGGGGCTAGGCACGGGGGCTGCGCCTGGGTGACGCCCAGACGCACGCCACCCAGCCAGGCCCCCCCCGGGCCTGGTTCGTCGCGCGTCTCTCCCCAAGCGGAGCCAAGGTACGAAGGCCGTTTGAGCGTCAAGGGGGACTCCTGAGCATCACGACTCAGGAGCCTAACTGGTCACATAGCCCCTCACTCCTTAGTTCCAAAAGGCTAACGGCGATTGAGGTATGCGCGGGGCCGGGCTATGCAGACGTAGAACGGTAGATCCACCCACATCTCACCTCCCTACTTGCTGTTCGTGTGCCAAGGGGGACTCCTGAGCATCGCGACTCAGGAGCCTAATTTGTCATGTAGCCCCTCACTCCTTGGTCCCGTCCTAGTTTCCGGTCGGGGCTAATGGCGGCCGAGGTATGCGCGGGGCCGGGCTCTGCCGGCGTAGAACATAAGCAAGTAGGAAGGAAAAGCGTAAATTTCAAGGAATTCAAAAGCAAATATTATAGTCCACACTGTTATCTCAATGCCAAATGCAAGTTTAAATGCCTTCCCGAGGCATGATACATGTGCAGGAATTAAAGGTAGGACATGAGCCACAACGGAGTCACTTGTCGGCGATGGAGCAGCGCGGAGTGGGTTCGCCTCATGGAGCAGCAGGTTCGGCAGCGCCTCACTCCGGCTTGGTGCTAAAGGCCCGGAACTTCCCCAGCAGAGCCTCCGCGACCCTTCACGGCCTCGGCAGTGGCAGCGGCACGCTCGCCGCTTACTGGCTCCAGCAGGCTGTCAAGGTCGATGCTAGGATCGCGAAGGTAGATGTGGGTGAGGACCCGCGTCAGCGCAGCAGAAGATAGGACACGCGCCTCGGCCTCGGCTGTGGGGCCAAAGCCAAGGGCGACATCTTCAAGAGCGCGAACCAGGAAGGGAAGCAGCTTGGCGGGGCTGTCCTCGGCGCCAGCCAGCAGGCTCTCCAGGCCGCTGTCGTAAAGTGTCCTTAGCGAGGAGCAAGCCTTCGCCTCCATCTCTGCGAAGGCCACGCGGTCCTCGGCAAGAACCCGGGCCTTGTCGTCCAGCTCGACCTTCCTCGCCCCCAACTCCTGCTCCAGCACGCCTAGGCGGTCACGGCGCCTCCTGAGCTTGACCTCCCTCTCCTTGACGGCCGCCTCGTGAGCCTTCACGCCTTCTTCCTGCTCTTGGCGAAGGCGGGCCTCTTTCGCGAGCTGGTCCCGCAGGCCTTGCAGCTCGTCCTCCAGTGCCTTGCAGCGACCACGGACGTCGACCACCTCCCCCAGGGTTGCGTCACGAGCAGCCTTCGCCTCAAGGACGGCCTGCCTCTCCTCATTGCAAGCCATCGAGGCCTGGACCAGCGCCGCCCGAATCAAAGCGTCGGAGCGAATCCATCCCGAAGCCAGCTCCAAGCGCCCGGCCACCAAGCGAGGGTCGGCGCCAAGAAGATTCTGCCGCAGCCGGTCCAGCTCAGCAGCAGCACGATCCAGAACCGCAGGAGGAGTCGGAGAGACAGCAGTCGGTGGAGTAGGAGGAGAAGGCGGCAGCACAACCCCAGCATCCTGAGGCGGAGCCTGCTGCGCCCCAACGGCTGTAGTGGCGGCAGCAGGCAAAGGCACCTCGGGAGTCACTTGGGGCATGGGGGCTGAGCTCGCCCCAGCCGGCTCAGCCAGGCCTCGCGAGGACGACCGGGCAGGAGAAGCCTGTGCATCGTGGTCACCTTCCTTCGTGGGTAGAGGCGCTGCCACAGATGGAACCTCAGGAGCTCCCTTTGGCTTCTTTGCTGCGGGCGCCAGCCTATCCAAGAGATGCGGACGTCAAGCCTCAGCAGCAGAACAAGAAATAAAGACAAGAATCAAGTGCTTACGGGTCATCGCCGGTGAGCTCAAGCGGCCTCCGGACAAATTTGAAGCCCGAAAGCCGGCTGGAAGGGTCAACCTCGGGAAGCTTGGAAGCGGAAGGCGCGTCTGCGGTCCGCCTCGGGGCCGGGGCAGACCCGCAGGAGATCATCCCGATCCTGTCCTTCTTCGGGATCGGGGGCAAGCTCCCGCCGTCCTGCTCGTCATCATCCTCGTCGTCATCGCTTGGAGAGAGGCGGAGAACGTGGGACTTGCACCGGGGGAGGGGAGCCCTCGACTCTCCGTCAGTCGCCTCGGAGTCAGGCCCTTTTTCCCGCTCCCCTCCTTCCTCCTCTTCGTTGGAGTCATCGGAGGACACGTCCACCGGTTCCTCGGGAGCTTCCGTGGGCACGGACTCCACTACCTGCTCCCAGTCGTCGCCGAGGAACAAGGGCGTAGGAGCGCCCTCCAACCTCGCCACATCGCCCCCGACCAGAGATTGGAGGACCGCAGCCAGATCTTCGTCGGCCAAGGCTGCGGGGCTCGGATGGGGCCTCCACATCGGAAGTGAGCACTGCCGAAGCGGAGCCAGCTGGTGCTCCAGGAATTCCCTCAGCAGCGACGCGCCGGTCAGCTTCGCCGACGCCATGTTGGCCGGCCTCAGATCCACGTCCATCTTCTCCAACACCAGCTTCACGGGGGGGGGGGGGCGTGAGCTCCGCTCGACCCCAATCGCTGGAGCTCGTGGGTTGCTCCGTGGGCAAGATTAGCCGAGGGTGGATGCGCCCAACATCTGCCAAGACCCACTTGCTCCTGAAGCCCTAAATCCTTTTCCCGGGGTTCAAAATAGCAATGGTGCCACCGTACGCGATGAAGCTCGCGCACGCGGAAGCAGGACTGCGAGAGGTCCGGAGGTAGAAGTAGTGGCGCAGCAAGGCCACCGAGGGCTGCACCCCTACGTGAGCCTTGCAGTAATAGGAGAAGATTGCCAGGAGAAGGACGGAGTTGGGGTGGAGATGCAGAGCCTGTAGCTTATAATGGCGGAGGACAGAGAAGAAGAACTCGGAGAAGGGAGGCACCAGGCCAGCAGCAATGGCGCTTACAAAGAACGGATAGAAGGTGCTCCCTTCGCCCTCAAGGGTGGCGGAGCCGGCCTTGAACACCTTCGCCCCGTCGATGCCCTGCGCCGCCGCCATCCGGCGCAACCGGGCGAGGCTCGCCTCCGACACGTTCAGCGAGTCCAGGGCAGACGAGTACCAAGCTCCGGGCGGGGACTAACGAGGCGCCATGGCTTCCTAGGTCACGCGGTCAAAGTAGATCTGGAAATTTTGGAGGAAGGAAGGAGAGGCGCAAGAAAGGGGATCTGAGCAGCAACCAGAGAAAGCAAAAAAGCAAAGCCTAGGCAGATGCCGCTCCTTTATCAACTCGCGTGGTTGCTGAGGCGCTCACGTCCAATCAACCGCCACGCGACGCCCAAGGCCGCAGGCTGTTAGGGCCTACGGCGCTTCGCCCTTGCCCTTTCGCCTCCTTGCACGGCCAAGTCTGGGCGCGCCTTGGGCCCGGCGGCTACTATCGGCGTTCTGGGAACAGGGGTCCTCAGACTTGCCTGCCTGCGGCCTGCGGCGTGGCTCAAAGGGGGGGCCCAGCACGGCCCATCTTCATCAACACAGACCCAAGACCCTCGCGAGGGGCCAAGCCTCGCGGGGCGGACGACACGGAGCTTCCTCAGGCACGGCCTCATCAGGCTGGCTCGCGAGGAGGCAGAGTGATCAAGGCGGGGTACCTCACGAGGTGCCCGTGACACAAGCCATGACGACCAAGGGTGCCAGGCGGGCGCCAGCCCGCGCAGTGTCCTCCTTTCCTCTTTGGTGCAAAGGGAGCAAGCGCAGGCGAGAGCATCAAGCAAAGGCACCCGTTTCGGTGCAACGAGACCAAGACCAGTCCAATGGCAGGGAGGAAGTCATTGTGGAGCCCAAGCCAGCGTCACCACCAGAGCCTTTGGCAGGCGAGGACCAATGTTAGTCAGGATAAGTGTACCAGATGTTCCCCTTCAAAATGGCCAATTGTTGGCGCCCTTCCCACTCAATATTTGGGAAGAGGCCCAGGGCCTTTGCCTATAAATAGGACTAGCCACCCACAGGGTAGAGGGGATCACAATCAAGAAGGGGATCGCAATCAAGAAGGGGATCGCAATCAAGAAGGGAGAATCTAGAAGCCAAGAGAGAAACTAGCTAGAATCGGATCGAGTAGCATCACACACAGAGAGAGAAGGGCGACTGAACTCCTCCTAGCAGTTCATCCCCCCAGCCAAGAACAGACCCTCGCGAGGCTGTTCTTCCTTGTATTGCTCATCATCATTAGCCCAAGAGGCAATCCACCACACCACACACTGGAGTAGGGTATTACACCACAACGGTGGCCCAAACCAGTATAAACCCTGTGTCTCTTGTGCTGTTCTTTCCATAGCTTAGATCTTAGCGAGGCGGAGGGGTGCAGGTAGGTAGAAGGTGAAATCTCCGCGCGCACCCTAGTGTTCGAACCTCAAGGGTCTGCCAGAACCCGAAATCCGACATTAACCCTCCCGCAAGCATCTGCAACTACGAGAAAAGTATTAAGAATAAATTCTAACCATAACATTAAACTCTTGGATCCAATCGGTCCCTTACAGATTAGTGCATAAACTGGGGTTTAAGTTTCTGTCACTCTCGCAACCCACCATCTATTTACTACTCCACAATGCATTCCCTTAGGCCCAAATATGGTGAAGTGTGATGTAGTCGATGTTAAAATGACACCACTAAGGGAATCACAACATACATACTATCAAAATATCGAACACATATCAAATTCACATGATTACTTGCAACATGATTTATCCTGTGACCTCAAGAACGAAGGTAACTACTCACTGTCGGATGTGGGGTTCCAGCAAACCCTTAAGGTTCAAACACTAGGGTGCGCGCGAAGTCTTTCCTTCCTATCGATCTACGCCCTAGCTCGCTAAAATCTTGTGGTGGATTGCCTCTTGGGCTGATGATGAACAATACATGGGGAAGGACAACCTCCTGAGGTTGAGGTGTTCTTGTGCGTAGCTAACTTGTGTGGGTGAGAGAGTGATCTAAGATGCCGTCCTCTTGTCCTCTCCCCTCTCCGTCTTTGGTGGTGGCTAGCCCTACTTATAGAGGCCCTGGTCCTCTTCCCAAATATTGAGCGGGAAGGGAGCCAACAACGGCGGGCTAATTTGAAGGGGGCAGCTAGTACAAGCCATCCTGACAAAAGGTGGTCTGCGCCTGCGAAAGGCTCTGGTGGTGACGCCGTCTTGGGCTCCACGATGACCTCCGTCATGCCGTCCTTCTGGTCTTGGTCTTGTTGCACCGAAATGGCAACCTTTGCCTGATGCCTCGGTACTCCTCGCCTACGCTAGTTTCCTTAGCATCAAAGAGGAAACAAGGACGTTGCGCACGCTGGTGCCTGCCTGGTGTCGATCGTCATGGCTCATGTCACGTGAGCCTCGTGAGGTTCGCCTCACCTTGATATCTCCGCTCCTCGTGAGCCTGCCTGACTAGGCCGCCCCGGAGGAGGTCTCGTGTCATCCGCCTCGCGAGGCTTGGCCCCTCGCAAGGGTCTTCGGTGCCTTGTTGGTGAAGATGGGCCGTACGGCCTACTGGCTCGGCCATGCAACGGGCCGCGGGCAAGAAAGTCTGGGGACCCTCGTTCCTAGGACACCGACAGCAGCCCCCGGGCCGAAGGTGCGCTCGGGCTTGGCTTCGCGGTGAAGCCAAGGGCCAAGCACGGAGCACCGCGGGCCCCCAAAGCCTACGACCTTGGTTGACGCGTGGCGGTTGATTGGTCGTGGGTGTCTCTGCTTCCCCACGCTGCCTAGGCGACTGCACAACTTGACGAGTCCCTGTGACATGCAAGGGAAACCATCATTACCTACGGTCATGGGAGGTGCCGGTTGGCCTTCTTTTGCTATAAATGGGAAGGGGGCGGAGCCCCCGTCGCCCATATCTTCCTTGCTTGCTGCTTCTTCTTCCTCATTCCACTCCTAGCTTCTTCTTCCTCGCTTCGTTGCTCGCAGTGCCACCAATGGCGCCTATCAGAAGGTTCTCCACTAAAGAAAAGGGGAAAGCCCCCCAGGATGTCCCGGAGCAAATCCCGCCGAAGAAGAGGTCGATCCACCGTTGTGAAGAAACGGCAATGCAGGTGGTGGCGAGGCCTTGGTGCGAGCGGCCTCCTCCAGGGTACCCGCTACCCCTATACGCCCAAGCCGAGGGCTCAGGAGGGCGGGGCGACGAGCAGCGCCGCCGGCGTCGTGCTCGGGGTCGCCGCGCCACGGCGACCCACGCCGTCGCCCTCGGAATCCACACCGCGGACTCCTCGCGTGAGCTGGTGCTGTGGGCGGCAATGCCGCCAAGCTCTTGGATCCGCTTCCCGCGGTTTCTTCTCTGACGTGATGCCGCCGAGGGGGCTTCTTGAGCTCTGGTTGCAGCACGCCGACTGCGACACTCCTGCGACTGGAGCGGAGATTGAAGCAGTCCCCTCTGGCAAGATCTTCATGACCCGCGGCTGGGGCAAGATCGCGCGGGTCTGCCGCACGAGGGGCGCCCTCGCGATCCATCTTGAGTACGACGGCGTCTCCACGCTCTTCTTCAAGGTCTTCGACAACGAGGGCCGCCGCCTGGAGTGCTGCTCCGGAGAGGAGCGCGAGGCTAACGCGCGCTCCGCTCGCGACCACTCACTACAAAAAAATACACTTCCGTGATGATACGTGTTTGTCACAGTAGGTCGCTTTTTTGTCATGCATGTACATCCATGACAAATTTATGATAGAATCAAGATAGTCATACATGTGCTGTCGTAGAAGTGTTCCATGACATTACCAAAATTATCATCACGGAAGTGTCCACTTCCATGACAATAAATCGCGCGTCACAAAAGTGCTTTCGTCAAGGGTGACCGACACGTGGCATCCACCGTAACGGAACGCCGTTAAGCTATCGGGTCTGGTTTTGGATCCGATAACCCATTAACAACCCCGACCAATGGGGATTTTCCATGTGTAAAATCATCATTGGCTAGAGGAAACACGTGTCAGCTCATCGTTGGGACAGATGTCATCCACTCACTGGACAGAAGGCGCCTATGATACGTCGACACGTGGCATGGCCCAACAGTGGCCCATTCCTGTGAAAAGGCCGGCCCATTTGACTTGGTCAAAAGCTGGCGGGCCGGGCCATGGAAAGCCAGTTAACGGCATGTTCGCATATAGCCCATTTACAGCCCACTAACCCAAGGCCCGTTATGCCCTATCCGAATTAGGCCCAGTAGCGTCATCTGGGCCGTCCAATATGATTCCAGCCTGTTTTCACTTCTGGCCCATGTATAGCCCATGACGTATTTCGGCCCATATGAGGCCCTTTGTAACTCTTGGCCCATTAGCAGCCCGTGCTGAAACTGGCCCGTAATGAACAGTGTATCACTTTACACCCATTAATGGCCCATGGTGAAACTAGCCCGTAATGAACAGTGTATCACTTTATACCCATTAACGACCTGTTATTCCGTTGGGCCATCTCCATCCCATGTTATCTTTCGGCCTTCTCAGAGCCCATTTATTCTTGGGCTCATTTCCAGCATTCATTTACTTACGGCCCATTACTGCCATTTTCTGCTTGTGGGCCAAATTCAGCCCGTGGTTACAGTCCTCCAGTTTGTGGTCCATTAATACTTGGGCCATTTTCACAGCGTCATCAAATACGGCCTATTAACGATGGCCCGTTATGGTCGGCCCATGAACGGGCGATTCCAACTCTACCCGTTTACGGCCAGAATGCGGTCTGTTTGGCCCATGTTTGGCCAATCGATCATACGACCCGTATAAGGCCCATTGATGATACGGCCCGTAGAAGGCCCATTGATGATACAGACCGTAGAAGGCCCATTGTTTCTACGGCCCGTAGAAGGCCCACTATTTCCATGGCCCGTAGAAGGCCGACTATTTATACGGCCCGTAGAAGGCCCACTGTTTCTACGGCCCGTAGGAGGCCCAGTGTCACTACAGTAAATATTAGCCCATGGTTATTGTGGCCTAGTTTTAAAAAATAGGTTATTGCAGCCACTAGCAACCCGCAGAAAAAGAACTGCACTGACTACAAGCAAACAAATAAACAAGACAACAAGGAAATGAATAAGCAAGAAACTTACAGTAGGCTATCACGGCTATTACACATATTACGTCCACTGGGCATCAAAGTTTGCCACCAGTGCAAATATAGGGAACACAACAACATATAAACGCCGTAGCAAAACAAGTCCAGAACTGAAACCACTTCAGAAGAGCTCATGAAACAATATCCTGGGTACCCATAATGCTGGCAAGATGCTTAGCAAGCTTATTAAGTTTCTCTTGTTTGGCGCTTAAGTCCTCCAGCGCTTGCTGTTGCACCAGAAAGTATGCATCTGAATTCTGCAGGGACTTCCTCAGTCCTTCGGCTTCCTGTCGCATAACATCTGATCGATGTCTTTCAACTTGAAGTTGAGACTCAAGAAGCCGAACTGATTCAGGCAATGAGTTCGAAGAGCTGGTGCCAGCAGTGGTAGCTAGTAACTCGAACACTACATCAAGATAGGACTTTGGGGTTGTCTCAGTGTCTTTAATATAGTTTTTATCAGCTTTCTTGGAGACCAACAAGGATGTGTCACTATCTTGAACCTTATATGCATTACTTCCTTTACCATTGCATAACAGGGTACTCTTCTCCAATATTTTATCCGCGTTCTAAAAGAGAAACTAACAAACACATCTCAGGTTTACAATATAGTATATGAAACTCATTTTGGTAAACCAGTTCAGTAGTAAGGTGGACAGGATAACAACATGAAACAAACATATATCTATGTAGTATGGTCACTGTATGGTCTATATCATTCTAGTTTATGTTGCCAAATCAAGATAGATACAGTTCGAATCATATCTATTTAAGACAAAGCAGCATAGATAGAATATAAGTGTGGGAAACTACACAACAATAACAACACTTGTAATGTGCATGGCATGAGAACATAACTATTTATTCAATTGAAACTGAAATCAACATAGAGCAAGTTACAACAGCAAACAACCAAACACGTTGAAGAAACAGGTTTAAAACATACCTGTTGCGCCATTGGAGTTTCAATTGCATCCTTCAAATTTGAAATTATTTGGTATCAGTAAATACAGTGATGCAAGAGCAAAGTAGTATGAACATAGCTACGGAACCTAACCTGAGAACAATTCTTCTTCTGCTTTAAGCGTTGACTTCGGGTTCAGAGTGGTGGTCCTCGTGATTTGGGCACTGTAGTTGCCTTACTAACTGCTCGTGTTTGGGTGCTCTGTGATGGAGACGGTGCTGTGTCAACGGGAACTGGGTGTCTATCTGCTGGGGTTGGGGTTAGAAGGGGTGTAGCTGGTTCTCTGTCCAACTGGGTAGGGGTACAATCTGCATGAGTGTGGGCTATGTGTGGTGGGGCTGGTTCTTGGGCAAGTACAACCGTGGTTCTATCTGCATCGACAGGTAGCACGATCTTTTCTCAAGACCGTGTTTTTACTCCCACAGATACTGCCATCACTCCCTCCAGTTGAAATGGCTGATAAACAAGAAAAGTAATTGAATGTACAGACATTGTAAGGTAGACAGGTGCGATGGATAGTAGGGAAGAAAACAGGGCATGAAATAATTCACATTTATGTTGTCTAAGCAAACAGAATAGCAGGACATAATTGCACATATATGATGGCTAATTAAACAGGATAGCATGACACAATTTCACATGTATGATGGCTAACTAAACAGGATAGAATGACATACTTCAAAATATGATGACTATGTAAACAGGATGACATGATATAACTATACGTGTGTCTATTAAAGTGGTTGGCATGCTATAAATCACAAACATGCCGTTGATGGAAACATGATGGCATGATATAATTCACGGATAGAATGACATAATTTAAATATGATGACTATGTAAACAGGAAGAGATGATATAACTATATTAGGTCTTTAGAAAATGGGTTGGCATGCCATAATTCAGATACATGCTGTCTATGAAAACATCATGGCATGACATAATTCAAATATATGATTTATATACTAAGGAAGTGAGCAGAGGGCAATCGCATATATGATGTGTCAACTAAGGAGATGGCATTCAATATTGTGTATATGATGTAAAAACTAAGCATTGCAATACAACATATGCATTATATGAGTAATATAACCCTGCCAATTTTGAGCATACACCTCAGGGGGATAATAGGACTGGTCATCTGCCTCTGAATCCTCCTCTGAAGAGCTATCTGTAACCAACAAGATATCTGCTTTAGTAGTTAGCATTGTCTGCTCTAAAGACCTTGTTTTCACTCCAGATTTCTCCATCACCAATTCAAATGGCTGATGCACAGGAAGAGCAGTTGAATATACAAACATTGTCGACAAAAGCAATGAGAAATACAAAAAAAGGACAGCATGATATAATTCACATATATGACGCTTGCCTAAACAGCATGGCATTGCATAATTCACATACAATGCCTTGCAACAAGATAACATTGCATAATTCACATATATAATGTCTTGCAACAAGATAGCATTGCATAATTCACGTATATGGTAATTAGACACTAAACATGTGGCATTCACACAAAGCATGTCTAAACAAAGCAAATGACATAGCAATGCAAGATACCATACGCACGACATGAGCAACATAACCCTGCCAAGTTAGGGCATGCACCTGGGGGGGAATATGACTGGTCATTTGTCTTTGAATCCTCCTCTGGGGAGCTATCGATAACCAGCAAGACATGCGCTTCGTCAGATAGCATTGTCTGCTCTGAAGACCTTGTTTCCACTCCAGATTTTTCCATGACCGTGCCAAATGGCTGATGCACAGGAAGAGTAATTGAATGTACTAAAATTGTTGACAAATTTAACACGTAATAAAAAAATGATGGCATGATATAATTCACATATACGATGACTAGCTAACCAGGGTGGCATTGCAAAATTCACATATATGACGCATGGCTAGACAAGATGGCATTGCATGATTCACATATACGATAAAGAAACTAAACAGATGGCATTGACACAAAGCATGTCTAAACTAAGCAGCTGACATCTTTAATGTATACAGTAAGCAATGCAAGGCACCATATGCATGATATTACCAACATCAGCATGCCAAGTTAGAGCGAAGACCTCATGGGGTAAATAGGAGTGGTCTTCTCCTTTTGAATCCCCCTCATAACAGTTATCTTCCTCTTGATTACAATCCTAAATGGGTGGAGGGGGCTGCCTTTGCGCCCACCATGGAACGACGTCTGCATGAAATTTTATTGCCACGCAAGGCTCGTCTCTTTTGCTCTACATGATCAGTTCCATTGTGTACAATAACTGGCATGCATAGGAATAAAACATAGTGAGATTATGTAAGGAGTCCATGCACAAATCCAGAGTGATGGTAGCAAACTGTGGATAGACCCAAAACCAATGGTAGCAGGCAGATAATAGCTTTAGTTAAAAAATACAGATAATGGATCCTTTAATGTTTGTTTGCACCCAACATGAAACTCATAGGAGACACCGGAGTTTAACCAGATAGTAGACAGATAGTACTGATTGCTGCCCCAATATGTACCCCACAACCATTTAAAAACTCAAGTTTCAGCATTAGTTTGGACCTGACTCGGAGTCTAATAGGTGAACACGACGATAATGTAGCATGTCATCATATTAGGCAACGCATAACGTAAGCAGACACGGAAGAGTGCGACCTCTCTTGCAGACCCGTGTAGTCCTCAAGGTCATCTGCTCAGTTGATGATGGTAATGCAGTTGCCATGGCTGCCGGCGGCGGCGAAGAAGATCTGAGGCGGTGAAAGACAGTCTGGAGAGCGGATCCCTGCTGTGGTGAACCCTTCCATCGTTGGAGCAGCTGAGCTGGGGTGGAACACAGCGCCGCAGGAGCAGGACAAACCACACAAGGATTTCTTTGACACATATCTGTAACAGAAGTAATTGAGTAAGGGCTTGTTTGATTTGAGGATTCTAACAATGCAAGGATAGGAAATAGATAGGAATAGGATAGGAATGCACGTGCAAAACAGAGAATTTAAAAACATAGGATTTTGCCAATCTGGGTGTTTGATTCACAACAATTGGAAGATCATAGGATGCAAAATAGCATGGTGAGATTAAGTCAAACCACAAGAAAATGTACGGTTATAATGCTATTATGCTACTATCTCTTAGTCTTGTGCTTGATGAATAGGAATATGAAAAGGAGGAGAAGTGGAAATTAGAATTCCTACGGTTTTTCTTTCAAGGAGACACTAAAGGAACAAATCCTACAGTTTTCCTTTGCTCCATTCCTTTGCACCAAATTCATGAAAAGTAGTACCATAGGAAACTTTCCAATTCCGATGTTTTTCATTCACTTTTCCTTTCAAGCACTGGCGATTCTAGTAGGCAGACTTGAGCAAGGAAAATCCTACACTAAAAAATGTTTTTGTGCTACCTCTATTACTTTGGACCCAGGCCACTGCCATAATAGCTCAACTCCCAGGCCCATCGACAAATGCATAGCTCAAACGCGCAGAGAGAAATAATGATGGCGTTCAAGAGAGTCCATCACGGATAGCTAAGTTGCCTGGTACCTCACTGCTTGTCATATAGTAGGATAAAATAATCGTATTTACCGTTACTACGAGTGCTCAGTGGATAATATATATAACATGTAGAGTAAAAAAAGAGATGCAACAAGTGTACAACCTCTTTGGCGAAGCCATGTCGATCTCAGCGTGATTGGGTTGGCCGGTGAGGATGCTCCTGCTGACTTGGCTGTCGGAGGAGGGGAAGAAGATCTTAGGCATCTGGAGATGGAGCCCGAGGTACTGCTCCGCTGTGATGGAGGGTTTCGTTGTTGGAGTAGCTCCGATGAGTTGTACGACGCCGAGGCTGAAGCAGGACAAGAGAGACAATGAACAACGTTAACCTGAGTGGAATTCTAATAGCATCTCCAATACATGACGTAAAATACATAAACACAAAGTGTTAGATGTAAAATACATCAGCCGCTCATCTCTGAACTTAACTGTCGAAACTGAATTTAACTGTCGAAACTGAACTTAACTGTCGAAACTGAACTTAACTGTCAAAACTGAATTTTGCTGTCGAAACTAAATTTTGCGGTCGAAACTGAACGCACTAGCAAGCTGAGGCTACACGTCAGTCAACTGACTTTTTCATCTCTGTTCAGTCGATTTTGCAGCCGTTGGATATGAAATCAAGGGCCTGCGGTTCATCTTCAACCTCCACCCCCTGAGCCGGCCAAACAGCAACCCCCCACCGCCCGCGGCCGACGGTGCACCGCCCCACCCGCCCCGAAAATACTCCCCACCGCCGGTCCTCCGCCGCC